>NC_079457.1:42602071-42889571 GCF_903798145.1 Danio aesculapii
CACGCTTCCTGTGCAAGCAGGTGGTCATGTTGGAAGTTACCTAGCTGCAGACTATTTTCAGGTGCTGTGTAACATTGCACCTGCTAAAGCCAGGGTACAGCATCTAGGTTTCTTGATTATTACACTAGAATGGGAGCTTAGTTCCTAGAAATTCTGACCTAGACAATAGCATCTTTCCATTTTCCATTGGTCTTAGTATCTACAGAAGCATCAAGCTTTAAATAGGAAAATTACCTAAATTCTGAAGTCATTTTTGAGTGAGATGCTAATGGTCTAACCCGATTCAATTATTTATCCTAAGCTAAGCTAAGCTAAGCTAAATGTGTTCTCTCCAGACCCGGAGATCATCTGAATGAATTTTAAAATGGTAAAACTCAACTATTTAACTCTAGTGGAGTTGTACTGTACAATAAGTCTATTTCCAAAAAAAGTGGAGTGTTCATTTAATCAATTAAGTTTTTATTCTGACAGAAGACCACAGGGAGGCATTCAAGCTTCTCCTTTGTTTTTTAGGGAATATTATTACCGCATTTTGCTTTTCTAAATGCATATTACGAGTGAAGTGGCTCAAATTTAAAAGCAGAAGTTAACATGTAGCAACATTTACTGTGAACCAAACTGAGACACTGAAAACACAGGATCATGAGCTGCTCATGTGGAAAGAAACAAAGTGCCGAACTATCAAAGTTAATGTGCTGTATGTAAGTTTTTGACTCTTCTAAAGCATAAAAAAAAAAAACATAATATATTCGCTGATATTTAAATCAGCCTTTAGGCTCGACAGTCAGGCTCGTTCCTGGTCCTCAATCTGGTAACCTGCTCTTGCATTTGTTTTGATCCAGGAATGCAATACCTAGTTTAACCACTGGGTGTCAAACTTACACAATGCACATTTAAAGTTATGCCATATTTGGACAAATATACTAAACTTCAATCCTACTTTTTTTCAGGTTCTTCCAAAATTATCGTCCTCGATTATACATGAAGTGGACAGTATCCTAGGCAACAAGCCCTACAGTAAAAAGGACTATCGGTCCTAATAGAAGAGTCAATGGCACTGTGTCAACCTGCTTCTCTCTCTGAGCTTTGACTGAACTAAACATTGGCACGCGGGACCAGCATCGTCACCGGTCCTGCAGGAGACGCCAAACCTCACACTACCTGGAGCCTGAGAAGAGCCTACAGCGCACGGGCAGAGGGAAAGCATGCTCACGAACAAATACAGCTCGAACCGGCTCAATATGCAGAATGCTGCTCCAAAAACACCACCAAAAAAAAAACCATCAATCGCACTGACTCGCTGCCTCCGACCCTTCCTCCCCTTGTAGTACACACTAAGTGCAGTATTAGGGAATACTAGAAATGCATGAGATCCACTGGCCAGTGCACATGCTTTTTTTTCCTGCGTTCTGGAAGACTAATATATTTGCAAGCTTAATGGGAAATAATAATGAAAGCGATGAAGCACTTTAGTTACTGGATGTAGAAAGTTCAACTAATCAAGGCTGTTGGATGTTATTTATCTCTAGTTTTATACGGAAACATCTCTGAATCGATAGCCAATATAGTGCTTGTTTACAAGATCGCATTTATATTGCAAGCTGTATCGTTTATGGCTGCTTTTTAGTTATAGAAAGAGGAAGCCATTGTAAATTGTATGTAATACTGTTAGTAGATAGACGTTAGATTTGGGTTGGGCGATTGTGGGAAATATTAAAGGTATAGTTTGTTGAATAATGAACATTTTGCTGTTGATTTAGTTACTCTTTTAGGACATCCAAGATGTTGGTGGATGTTTTTCTTCAGTAGAGCTTTAGAGAAGATTAGTAGCTGAAACCCTGGTTCTTGTTGATTCATAAAATGCAAGTCGACAGCTAGCACTTTAAGAGTCGAAAAATAGAGGAGAAGCTAAATTAATACCCGCCATTTATCCTGATGAAACATAGAAGTCTTATGAAGCAAAATGATTGCTTTGTGAAAGAATACTAAACATTATTTACACTGAAAAATAATTACTTTTGCTGCTTGTTTGAACTACGTATTTAAAATGAGTTGAAACACAATTCTTAGGGGATTTTTGGGGGGACAACTTAACTTTTTATGTTCAATCCACTTAAATTTAAACTACGTATTTAAAATGAGTTAAAACACAATTCTTAGGGGATTTTTGGGGGGACAAGTGAAGTTCCATAAACTAATTTTGAGAGGAGCACGTGATATGATTATGCACGTCTGGCCACTCATCTGTAATCAGTTATAATCCAATTGGAAGAATCCCCCCTTCCACCCCATCTCCTCCTTTTCCTCCCTTTTCTAAAGAGGGAGCTCTCGAGACCTACCTGATCTTGGATCTCCTAATATGCTTATCGACCAGGCGGGAGCCCTGGGCTCAAATATCTCCGAGCTCAGGGTTCTCTCCCGGGACAGCATGCCAAACCTGCTTAATCCACATAAATTTGTTAAAACAATTAAGTTAACTTAATCGATTTGTGTTCAGACAACATGAAGGAATTGTGTGGAACCCTGCATTTTTACAACAAAATTGCCTTTAATCTATAAATGTTAGTTAAACAGTTTCAGAGTGGTTCTTAATAATCTGGAGCAATTGCAGGGACTGTAGATTTATAAACTAGTTCATTGCTGATTACAAATGATATGTAAAATGTAGTATTGGACACTTTATTTTACTAGGATTGTTTTTTTTTTAAATGTGAACTTTTGGACACATTTGTGAATGGGAGTGAAGTGTTTCATATTTAAAAGGAGATTAATTTTAAACGCCATCAAATTATCAATCTGTTTTGTAAAAATTAATAATTATGACTGTCTAATCCAAATGGATAGTCAATTATTTAAAAACATAAACAATCTGTAGTACATTTTGTTTTGTTTGTTTACCTGCTAGTCAGGCTGTCCATAATCCAACATCAGAGGACTGCGAACAGTAATATTTGTTGTTGAATATATACGTTTGAATCTCAGGTTGACTTCAAATAACTTTAGAAAACATTTTGGAATCTCTTATGTCAGCCAATATTATTAAATATGAAACAGCCATATCAATACATGGCCGGGTTTGATTTTTTATTTATTTTTTCATTTAGGTTTGAAATATTTTTGTCCAGAATCAATAATAGAAAATGTGACAATTAATTAGTAATATATTGTTAAACAAATGAACAGTAAATTAGACATGTTTCACTGTAGTTTTGAGAATATGTAATCATGCAATTCATAAAAAGTAACTATAATCTACTGTAATAATGCACACTTTAAAATGACTGCATTTTAAGGGTTTTGTAAATCTGATTATGTAAATCATATTACATATAATCAGTTACTGTTTAAAGGTATTACCTTAGTTTTGCCTGTATATGTTTTCTTGACTCTCAAAATGCCTGGGTAGCTGTTGACCTGCATTTGATGAATCACAGAGGACCACAGTTTCAGCTAAAATCGCTCTGCTGAAAACAAAATAAAATTTCCCTGCACCTTGAATAACTAAATGAACAGCAAAGATTCATTGTTGGGTGAATGACACCTTTAAATACATCAAAACAGGCCTCAAAATGTGCAATATCTGAAACTGTTTGTAAACCCATTTTTCTTTTTACTTAAATATTTTCTAAGAAACAATGTCCTAAATATACATGTTCATTTGTCAAAGCTTCGTCAGGCTAAAACCAAAGAGATTTCTGTGTGCTTTGTCCTGTTTTACACACTAACCATCTCCTTTTGCCCACCTCGTTTTATTTAAGATGTTATTTAATAGCCATGTTGCTCAGCGTTTGATGCATTGCCTTATTCTTATTTATTTGAACATGGAAACTTGGGTTCCTATTTATTTTAATGAATGTCATTTGTCTCAATCATTTTCTTCACTGGATGTTTTCTGTTGTCAGTGTTGACAGAAAACCGTCTTTTTAAAGGCATTATTTTGGTGTTGTTTTTGATATTAAGTTTGTAACAGTAATCGTCGTTCTCGTGTGCTGAATGTGCTTCAATACCCCCTTTCTATTGTTAATCAAATGGCGCCCTCTTCCGGCCAGAAATTCACCACTCCACACACATGACTGCTGTAAAATATACATCACTACTTCGAGAAAAATACCCCTAAAAATAAACGATTAACACGATATTTACTATGATATTTGCAAAACGGCGTAGTCTATCTTGTCTTCCTAGTGCAAGTTATTTTTGCATGAATTTTTCATTACTTCAGATGTGTATAAAACTGGGAAATCGTATAAACATCTGACATTTTTAATCAGCCAATGACTAGGACAGTGTTACTGTGCTGACAACGGATTATTAGATTAGATGAAATGCCTTATTCAGCGCTAAATATCTGAGCTGGCATCCATTTATGTAGCATGTTTCTTCAGTATCAATCCAACATACTCGTGTATGCATTAGGACCTACGCCATTTTAAAACCATCAGCGGTAACTGGTGAGCTCAAGGTCAAGAGAAGCTTTGTAGAGTCATTTGTATGTTATAATTATAGTTATTAACGTCAGACCGAATGCCAAAATCAATACAAGCAGATTAAATTCTGAACCTCACTCCAATATGTATGGATTTTACTAATTTGTGTAGCTTAGTCAAAACAATTGGCTGCATGTATGTAAATTAAAGGAATAGTTCACCCAAAAATTAAAATGTACTCAATATTTACTCACACTTGAAGTGGTTTCAGAAAAAGCTGAAATACTTTTTGACGAAAGCTGAAAACCTGTAGCCGAACCATTGGCTTCTGTAGTAGAAGAAAACAAAACAAATAGGCCCATGGAAGTCAATGGTTAGGTTTATTCAAAATGTCATTTGTTTTTTAACACTAAAAATAACCTATAAAGGTTTGACAAGTAACGGGTGACTAAATGATGATAAAACATTAATTTTTGGGTAAATCCATACTTTTTATTGGAGGAAAAGGTCAAGGCCTAGGCTGGTTGGCTGGTTTTAGCTAGTCAACAGGCTGGTTTTAGAGGGGCTTTGGCCACTTTCAGGCTGGTTTCCAGCCTGGTCTTAGCTGGTCAGGCTGGGAGATGACCAGCTAAAACCAGCTTGACCAGCCTAGCCAAGCTGGGAGCCCAGCCAAAACCAGCTATGTCAAGCTTAAACAAGCCTGGACATTTTCCTGGAAATGGCTAAATCCTCTACAACCAGGCTGGTCGACCAGCTAAAACCATCCAACCAGCTTAGGCTGGTTTAAGCTGTTTTTTTTTCAGTAGGGTAATGCTTGGTTTCGTATGACAGTGTTGATCTGTAGTTGGAATATAACATTTAGTCAAGAGAAAAATAAACTTGTAAACATAAAAAGCAGAGAGATTTTAATCACATCTAAGGCTTTCAGAAGTACAGTAGCACTTTAACCAAAGAGTGGAAAAGTAGAAAGAATTACTTCAGTTGCCTTGAGGGCCATCGTAAATGTCCTTATGTGTGTTTGTTTAAGGCTGCATCTTTTAATGTGAAATGTTATGGTAAGTTTGGTTCAAATGTTGTCACTTGGAAGCTAAATGTCTTTGAATGAGAATTACAGCAGTCTATTATTGAACACAGCAAGGGAAGAGGTTGTTGAAAGAGTTCATGCTAAACATGTATTTATATAAAAACGTCCAATAATGTCAATAGGAGAAACTGTACAGGACCTTCATCTAAAATGTTTTGACGCTGATTTGAAAAGAATAGACTGTTCGAATTTCTTATTAACTAACTGTAATATGACCATTACTGTTAAAAATATGAAGTTATGATTTCTGTAGATACATAATGGGATTGTTTGATAATATGTATATAATCTGATAATATAAATATACTATATTGGTTTTAATGACCTTATCACATTTGCCTTTGTCATTTTTTTCGGTCAATTATTACATTGCTTATGACATTATGCTTGAAGAAGAAAAAAACAGTGTACAGCTTCAAACAGCTGAAAATAAATTATTCTAAAATTCTTTAATTTAGTCTTTGCGTTTGTGCATGAAACCCATGAGGAACACATTTATTCATTGCTTAAAGATGTCCAAAATATGAATAAAGTTTTTACTTTAAATATTTACCAGTACATTTTGTTATGAAAATTGCATGTTATTTAAAATGTAATTGTGTTGAAAATGAAAAAAAAAAAAAAAACTCATACACTCATATTCTTGTGATTATATACTTATGATTATCCCATTTAACACCATCAGAGAGCATCACGAACTGCATACAAATTGTTTAATTGTGAAAAGTTGGTCTATTACAAGAAAAAATATTTAAACAAGAATTGAAGCGCTTTAAGTCTTTGGCCTGACTTTCCTGCAGAAATATTGAGGTACACATTTCCTTTGAGCTCATAATCTGCATCAAGAATGCAAATCATACATATGCATATTGCATTGATGTAGTACTGTACAAAAATAATCTGTTACAAAATGATCCTGGAATTACACAAGAGGTTCATTATAACAAGAATCATTGTGATTATAAGGTTTATAGTACAGTTTTCTAAAAAAGATAAATAAATAAGATTGTACAGAAGCATTTACACATTAAAAACCTTTGAAATCTAAATGTAAATATTATTTCTTTTATGTTGTTTTTTTTTTTTTTTTTTTGCATAATTTGTTAAAATATTATTTAACATAATAACAATGTAAATTGGGGTGGAGGGGGTATAAGAGCACATGGAAATTTTCTGTTTTTTCCCAAGATTTATACAAAAAAATTTCAATCACAATAAATGAAAACATTTGTTTAAATTTTCAGGAGAATACATGAAGTATTTTTATTATAAATATGGAAGAATAAAACAAATATTTAGATTTTAATCAAAACACAATGCCTAATGAATCCAGTTAATGCAGTGACTGAGAACTGTTAAATGGTCTCTGTATTTTTCTGCAGATGTATATCAACACAAATATTCTACACCAAAGTAACATGTTCACTGAATTTTATGCACACCTACTGTATATTCCTAATGAAAATATTACTTTTAAAAAGTTCATCATGAATGCTTCAAGGCAGTTGACATATTGTACAAAACACATCTCAAAAGTAAATAAAGATCTACTGTTTTTAGCAGTAGAGACAGCATTTTACTGCAAAAATGTGTACATTTTTATTTCAGCGTTACATGCCATTTCTTCAGAAATGATTAATGAAATTTACTATTAATTTTGGAATGAAAATGATATCTAAACCACAGTTTTGTTTTGTTTTCAGTGCAAACAAGTTGTATGTCGAACTATCTTGCAACAACTGCGCAGAATCTATTTTGTTTAGGATCACAGTGTTGTAGGAATGGCATTGTTTATTTACAATTATTATATTTATAAAACAATTATTGCTAAAATCGGTTAAAAAAAATTCTTAAAAAGCTTGCATATGTCCTCATCCAGGAAGTGTTCCGTATCAAAAGTCTCCTTCATGTTGGACAAATTGGATCAATTTTCCATGAAAAAGTTAATCCATTAATAGAAGTTAATCCATCTCAACTGCTACAAAACCTTGTTCAAGGCAGTAACTTGACAAATTAGGGCTAAAATGTTAGCCAAAGATCCACTTGCAAATTCAAGGCAGTTCAGATTACAGTCTGTGTGTTACTGAACTGGATAAAAAACACTGCTATACTGACGAGTCCTTCCTTTTACTTCTGCTAGAAGACAGGAGCCCTGTAATCAACAAACATGAGAGTTATCCCAGTGGGCAACTTGATTTTAAAATGACATCAGAAAACATGTATAGAATATATATATATATATATATATATATATATATATATATATATATATATATATATATATATATATATATATATATACTTCATAAATAAAAATCTAAATCGCTTTGATGATGTCATTTGACTACCTTGATGTCAAAAATCACTTAAAAAAAGATTTTCTATTTTCCAATCTTGGTTGGCAATAGTAGTAAACAATTAAGTAGTAGTTTACATGCGTTGTAGGGATACAAAATCCAGTGTATAAATTTTATATTAAATTTCAGTGTATAAAACTTTCAGATGCATACAACTTTTCTTATATTATGATACTTTTTGTGTCTGCAATTTGGTGGTCAAAAGGGCATCAGTGTGTGTCTGTCAAATGGATGTCAAGGTTGGAAGCCTTGCACAGTATGAAAGTGTGGATTAGGGTTGCCAACTTTGTCAAATTTACCCATTTTCAAATTCATCCACCCACTGAAAGCAAAATGACACTCCAATGATTTTCTTCTTTCTTTCTTTTTTAAATATAAAAATAATAATAAAAAAAGAATATAGTAAATAAATATGAGCATGGAACAAGTATATTTGTTTATCTGAACTATGCAGTGATTTCAAATTAGAGGTAATCACTGCACTGTAATCATGATCCAAACAAAAAGCGCTCATAAAACAGCAGTTTTCCTTGATTACTGTAGTACCTGCGCTATTGTTTTAATGTGCATTATACACAGATAAAAACAAACCAAAAAAACATATGAAATCTTATCTTTTCAGTGGCAGTGGGTTCCATATTTAGGATTCTCTTTTAGATTCCAGTGATTCATACATCAGGAAGAGTGAGTGTCTCTCTGTCACAGGCGGTTTTTGAGGTAAATAATTTACACATAAAATAAAATCAACATATGCGGGATTATTCTGAATGAAGCCCACATACAATAGAACAATAATTATAGATGTTTACTCAAAATTTAGACAGAGAGGTTTTTACTGATGAAATATCCTGATCTTTTTTTTTTTTTTTTTTGCTGACTGTTTCAAACTTAAAAAATACAAGCGAAAAACATGAAGAATTAAATTAAAAAAACTGGACACACTCAATCTATGAACTGTAATTAATAACATATGGGCAGTGTTGAGAGTAAATTAGTTACAGAGTAAAGGTGCGGTCACACTTGACTTTTCCTTCCATAGACTTCCATTCATACGCACGCGAATGCGTCAGACCGGAAACGCAGGGTCATGCGTCGAGTTTTGCAGGTTGCTGCAGTGCAAAGTTCAAGCTTGGTGAACTCTAACCTGCGAAATCGCATCACTTGACTGCATGAGACCAATCGAGGAACAAAACAGGACCTCTCTGGACAGAAATTTAAAACATGGAGCGATCGCTCGCTTTTTTAAATGTCTAATCATCTTGTTTAATCCCGCCCCTTTTCGCAGCGCCGCACGACAGAATTTCGCACACACAAAGCCCGGTGTGACCGTAGCTTTACTAGTTACTTCAATTAGTGAAGTTTCACAAACTAATTTCGAGAGGAGCACATATGATTGATCGCGGCTGGTCTCTCATCTGTAATCATTAGTAAGCCAATCAGATCATTCCAAACTCACTATAAATAACCTGAATAGCATTACTCCCTCATCTTCATTTATTAAAGGATCCTCCCATCCACCCCATCTCCACCTTTCCTCCTTTACCAGGGGGGAGCTCTCGAGAACTAGCTGATCTCATACCCCCTCACATGCTCATTGACCAGGTGGGAGCCCTGGGCTCAATTATCTCTGAGCTCAGGGTTCACTCCTGGGACAGCATGCCAAACCTGCTATTATTATCAATCAATATCTGTAAGTGAAATTCTTGAAAACTCTTGAAATAACTTTTACACAGAAAAAAGTAAAGCAAGGTATTTGCTTTTCCTTTTAGGCAGTTTACAGTTACTCTACAATACACTTGCCTTAAATATCGCACATAAATCCTACAGTTCTGTATGAATCAATTCATAGTTTGATTTGTTATACAAATATATTTACAGACTAATTCTGTTTTTCAACTAAAGAAGGTTATATTTACTGTATCAAGACGACAATTACACATGCTTGAAGAAAAAAGTGAGAAATTTGTTCCTGACAATATGTGGTATAAATTGAGAGAAAGCGAGTCATTTATATGCAGTTTTTTGTTATTTGGATATTTTGAATAACTCGACTTTTCAAATAAACAATGTTAGATTTGTCAGGTGAATGCACATGCTAATGAAATAAATAACTGAGCTGGAAATTAATGTATGAAATATGGTGTCATTGCTTTGAAACATTTTGTGTTTTAATACATGTGATGTGTTTAATAAGTTTTATTTTTTTAAATAAAGCTGAAAAAAAAATGTTTTACTCAATTTAAGAATTAAAAGAGTTTAATTTCTATTCTGTATGCGTTGAGATGTAGATGGATTTTAGTATTGAGTCAAGAACTAAATTACCTAATAAGTAATTAAGTTACTTTAAGGAGTAATCAGAAAAAAATCTACCCAACACTGAATACAGGACAAATCAATTAGGACCAATATATGGGCCATCCCAGCCAATACAGGACAGTTGGCAACCCTAGTGTGATGTAGTAATAATGAAAGTACCTTGTTGACAGCTGGGCCCGATCCAGCCATTCAGACACGTGCATCGGCCATTTCGCGGATCACACTGACCTCCATTCAGACATTCACATCTCTGTGAGCAGTTGGGCCCAAAGCGGTTCACTCCACAGGCTGATGAGCACGCAGAAAAAAGAAAGGATTGACTGTGTGACTGAGGAAAAGCTCAACTGTAAGACATCTGGAGGAAGACTGACCTGTGTCACAGCGAGAGCCCATTTTTCCAGGTGCACACAAACACCTGCCACTAATAGGGTCACATGGAGTGTCTCCATCACAGTCACATCTGTGGACACAATCAGGCCCGAATTTGCCCGATTCACACTCTGAAACACACGCACACATGCAATGTATACAAATCCAATATATATGTAAAACTGGAGCTCGTTTCAATAAAAAAAAAAAAGATTTTTACATCTCAAAGCTGAATAAATATGAAAGCTGAATAAATAAGCTTTACATTGATTTGACACTTGAATTGAGATACAGCTATTTGGGAATTTGAGGTTTAATAAAAACCTAGAGTTTGAGAAAAACACCTTTAAGGTTGTCCCATTGAAGTGATTAATAATGCACCTTAATAACCAAAAATTTGGGATATTTGCAGTGGGGAATGTACAAAATCTCCTTTGGACCATGATCTGTAGTTACTACTATAATGATTTTTTGAAATTGCCATATTGCCAAAAATGCTTTTGTGCTCCAGGGTCAAACACACACATGTATGTATGCATGTACTGTATGCATGTATGTATGTATTTGAAGAGTTCAGATGCAAAAACCTCTAAATGCCGTCTGAAATTCTCCTAAAATGAGCATTTTTCCATGTTAATAATATTAAAGTAAGGAACCCTATTATTTTAACATTTTTAGGCAATTTAAAGTTACTTTAAAATATACATGCCTTAAAGAGCCCATATTATGGGTTTTTGAAAATGCCCTTCCATGTAGTGTGTAACACAGCTCTAAGTGAAGTAAAATGTCCAGCTAAGGCTTAAATCTGTAAGTGTACTGTGTTTAAAACTGTTGATTCATCTATTAAAGACTCGACTCAAAGTGCTTGAAACGAGTCGTCTTGATAACGAGTCATTTGGTGTTTCGTGATGACGAGACTACAAAACACAAGTAGTTTCGTGTGCAAACCCGGGAGATTTGAAACCAGCAGCCCCACCCACTAACACAGAAAAAAAGCACACATACACACACACAGACACAGACAACGGTCGAATGAAGTCTCGCTGTGCAGATGGATATTATTGACAGTCTACCCAAAGATGAAAGCTCAGAATTATAGCCCAGCCTTGAGCAGTTCGAGTGCTTCTGGAAACTACATGGTTACAAACAGTGTTGTGCAAGTTACTTCCAAACTGTAATACATTACAGATTACTTATTACTGTGATTTAAAAGTAATCCCTTACCTTACAATATTACTGTCTCAAAATTGTAATATGTTACATTACTCTTATATTACTTTTTAGTTACTTTCACCAAAATAACTACAGAATTAGAACTTAACATTCTAAAATGACTAAATGTACTGCAGAGCATTTTACATCCAGTAGAAAGCGATATGATGTAGCAGAATGACGGTGACCTATCCAGGGTACTAACAATATAGTATATATTTGGCAACGTGAAGGCTCAAGACAATACAAGAAAGGATAAGAGCCAGAATCACAAATGATCAAAGTCTGTTGAAAGTATGGTAAAGGTAAAGTGATTATCTGGCAATATCTGTGAATAGCTTGGCTATTTTCATATTAGACACAACAGGCCTATATGTAATGCCATGACGAGATGCATTTTTTTCTTAATCTTGCCATTATTCTATTCACTTTAAATTCAGGTTCACAACACAAAACTGTCATGCACAAAGTGAGCATGATGAACATAGCTTTCTCAATATAATGCTCGTGCACCGATTTCACGCTGCTCGCGTGTAAATTTTCTCATGCTCCCTTAAAATATGCACTGCTCACGCACAAAATTACTTGTGCGCTCACAGTACACTACTCGCTCAGTGAGATTATATGCAGACTCACAATTTGTGTCTTGTGTTCCCTTTTCCTTTCATGCTTTTTGATATAATTTATATTTGTACACTATTTATTAACAATAACCAAAATACTAAAATAAACTTACATATAACATTTTTAATCTAATCCAATATAACCTTTTTTGTTGTTTGTTATATGATGAAATATTTCCAATTTCAAACACTTAAGACACAGAGAAAAGAAGCATTCATTAACAAATTGTAACTAATACTAGCCTAAAACATAGGCAGTATATCTAACACTCAAAAACACAAGTATTTATTATAGAATTTATCATAACCTTTTAGTGTTTCGTGTATTGCTAATAAATACTGTAGCAATATATAAACCATATCAACATTCTTGGGATAACCAATTGAACAGGAGAATCTCTGGAGAGCAAAAGCACGAAAAGAAGAGGAAACACTAGGCACAAAATGTGAGTCTGCATCATCTGACGGAGCCAGAGCAGATCATTCGCACGTGAGCAGCCGTGTTTTGAGTGCATGCGACTGCGAAAAAAAAAATTGCGGTCGAGTTGTCCACGAACAGAGAATTACATAAATGCGCTCTTGTAAAACTGCGCTTACGACTGTTGTCAGTGAAATAACGCCATATGCACATACGTCCATCTCGTGAATGTACTGTCTTGTGCTCATCTATTTTGCCGCTCTTCCGCTGCACGTCAGGGCTTGACCTTACTGTGAACCGGGCTGAGCCAATAGCCTCGGACCTCGAGCTCAGAGACTGAAATCATTCCGCGTTCAAAGTAAAAAAAGTTCCAATAGCCAGAGGGAGATTAATGACAACACGCGCATATATTCACTAACCACGAACAGAAAATAGAACTTACTTGCGGTATTTTTTATTTGGTAATGTCTTGCGGGCGAAAAGTTTGTTGTAACGCACGCGTTACTGAACATGTACCGAGTAAAATATTACTGAAAATGTATAAGTAATGCCTTACACTACTGCGTTACTGGAAAATGTAATACATTACTGTAATACATTACTTTTGTAACGCATTACTCCTAACACTGGTTACAAAGAAGACTTCATCGGCCGTTTGTTAAAGGAAGGATCAGTAAAGACCGTCAGAACATGGATCAGTGCATCATGGATCAGTTTCTTCCTCCATTTCACAAGTGGAAGTACATGCGATTAAAACTGTTGCCTCGTTTACTCTAGCTTGCAAATTATGTATTTAGTTGTGTTTTGTTACTAGTAACTGCGTGTACTGTATCAGGTTAACTCTTTATATTCTCATAACGCGTGTAAAGCCACGTTGAAAACACGGCGTGTGCCGCTTTGTTTACAGATTGACAGCTGTTCCTACACACATGCAACGGTCAAGTTTCAAAATAGTTCAGCTCAGGTTCGAGGTGAGGTGTCTAAATTGCACCCAGCAAGCTGAACTGGCGCTCTAGGCGTGTGTGTTGTGTCCTCTAACTTAATTTTAAAAGTTACGCAAGTTTTTTTAAGTCAGTTTAACATCATGTGCGTTCAAATGACTTCAAATGACTGTTTCTGTCATAGGGCCACACAGAATCTGCAGACATTTTTTGCTTTCTGTGGAGAATTTTGTTAAAACAAAACCTGTGGATTTATGCGGAATCATTTTAGCAGTATCATAACTAAAAACTATTTAGTTACTAATAAAAATAATACATTTTTTTACTTTTATTTAGTGTTTACAATGCAAACGCAATTAGATCCATTTATTTGGTAAACTAAGCAAGTCTCTCATATATTTTATCTACTGAAAGACAGAAAATATCTTTACAAACTCTATTGTAAATAAATCATATAAACATTTTAATATTACTATTATCATAATCACAAATTAGTAAAATGAATTTACAAATGGAATAAATATAAATGTACTCAATGGTGGGCTAAAATTCAGCTGAAATCTATAGATTTCTACACGCACAGATTCCCTGTGAACCTACTCATATGTATTTTTTTACGGTGTATGTATGTATGCATGTACTTATTGTATGTATGTATGTATGTATGTACAGTATGTATGTATGTATGTATGTATGTATGTATGTATGTATGTATGCATGTACTTATTGTATGTATGTATGTATGTATGTATGTATGTATGTACAGTATGTATGTATGTATGTATGTATGTATGTATGTATGCATGTACTTATTGTATGTATGTATGTATGTATGTATGTATGTACAGTATGTATGTATGTATGTATGTATGTATGTATGTATGTACTGAATGTATGTATGTTTGTATGTATGTACTGAATGTATGTATGTATGTATGTATGTATGTATGTATGTATGTATGTATGTATGTATGTATGTACTGAATGTATGTATGTATGTATGTATGTATGTATGTATGTATGTATGTATGTATGTATGTACTGAATCTATGTATGCATGTATATATGTGTATATATAA
Source organism: Danio aesculapii (assembly GCF_903798145.1). NCBI lineage: Eukaryota > Metazoa > Chordata > Actinopteri > Cypriniformes > Danionidae > Danio > Danio aesculapii. The sequence continues at coordinate 42,616,898 of NC_079457.1, forward strand.
TTATCCAGAAAAATAAGTTTTGTGTCTCTGAAACAAAATGACATTTCAAAATCTCTAAAAATGTCAAATTATCACACAATTATAATTTTTTTAATTAACATAGCCCTCTAAATATATCTCAAGTAAAAAGGTTGTCTGGAAGCTCATCTGCACCTCTCTCACAGCGGAGTCCCTGGTATCCTGCAGGACAGAGGCATCGGCCAGTTTCAGGGTCACAAGGTGCATTGGCATCACAGTCACACAGAAGCTGGCAACGATGACCATGGAAGCCAATAGGACATGCTTTGGATAGAAAATGAAATTAAATAATAGTATTCATTAAATAAAAATGTACTAAAGATGTGGTTATGACACAAAAATCTTTGAACCAGGCTGTTTTTTTTTTGTTCTTATTATTATTATTATTCACCATGTTGACAGAGATGTCCGTAGAAACCTGGAGGGCAGAGACAGACGCCGGTCACTCGGTCACATGTGCTGTTATTCTTACAGTCACACACTTCACTGCAGTCTGAACCATACCGGCCTATGGGACACACTGATCAACACAACAGAGACTGTTAATTCATATCAGATCTGTTTTTTCTTTTTTTTTATCATTTGATGCAACACTGCACTTTTTAAATAGATCGCTTTGGAATCAAATCTATGGAATAAAATAATTATAATATAATAATATAACACTAAATTATATTTATTAATAATATTCTCTAGTCGTTTATATTTTGTGTATAATTGGGCATAGTATATTCATTTAAAACTATTATTATTTATTTGGCCAGCATCAAAAATAAGATTTCATAATGAAGCAGCAAAATCAGCATCTAAAAATTATTTCTCATGTATCGCGTCACACTGAAGGCTGAAGAAACTGAATTTAAAAAAGTTCAGCTTTGACATGACAGAAATGAATTGCATACATAAAAAAAATCGGCAACACTTTAATTTACGATGATGTAAACCTAACACATAAAACCTAACCTATATTCTAATTACAACCATATAATATGTACATGTAACTAATTAATATTACTATTAATATTAAGTAGTAAAATAAAAAATTTGACTGTAACTATGTCTCCTTAAAACAAAGTGTAACCAAAAAGTCTATTAGAAAACCATTTAAATAATGCTTTACAAATATGTTCATATTTCAATAATTTAATTTAAAAAACATATAATGCAAATCCCTTACAATATGAGACACATAGATAAAGTATATATTAATATGAACAAACAGTAAACAATACATTTATTACGGTATTTTTTCCATCTTTATTAACATTAGTAAACAAAAATACAGCATTAATAGTTCATGTTAGCTTAAGGTGCATTAACTAATGTTAACAAGCATAACTATTGATTTGAATAATGCATTAGTAAATTATGAACTATGCTTAATAAATGCTGTTCAAGTATTGTTTATTGTTTGTTTAGGGTAAATGCATTCACTAACATTAACTGTCCCATTTTGAGCACTCATTGTATGTACATGTGTTTATGTGTATGTATACTGTATGCATTTATTTACTTATATATGCATATTTTCTATGGTTTCCTTTTCTATATACATTTAATGTTGTACTTTTTGTGAAATATATAATACTTTTCGTCATTATTAACTTTTTTCTCTCTCTCTCTTCCTTTACTGAATTAATAATGTGACCATAGTGTTCAAATAAACTCCAGACGAACTTGAACTTTGTAACCCTGATGAAGGCAAGTGTGTCGAAACACAAAGGTGCTGTTTTATAGAATAGCCATGTTAATAATAATAATAATAATAATAATAATAATAATACCATTATTAACATTTAGCACCTTTCTAGATACTCAAAAGCGCTTTGCACAATGGGGGAAATCTCCTCATCCACCACCAGAGGGCAGCATCCACTTGGATGGCACGACGGCAGCCATATTGTGCCAGACCGCACACAATACACCAGCGGATTGGTGGCGAGGAGATCGAGTGATGAAGCCAATTATGATATGGGGATGATTAGAAGGCCATGATGGACAGAGGCCAGTGGGCAAATTTGGCCAGGATGCCGGCGATTAAACCCCTACTCTTTTTCGAAGGACATCCTGGGATTTTTAACAACCACAGAGAGTCAGGACCTCGGTTTAACGTCTCATCCGAAAGACGGGGCTCACTGAGCAGTATAGAGTCCCCATCAATATACTAGGGTGTTAGGACCACATAGAACGCAGGTTGAGAGCCCCCTGCTGGCCTCACTAACATTAAAGGCTTTTTACATTTTTTCACTTACTTTGAGTGGCCTGGACTTATGATTTCATAGTTTATTTTTGTTACCTATTTGATTTATTTTGAAAATGTAAATTATTTGTCTGACTGGCTCTAATTTATATGTTAACGCATACTTATTGATGCGAAAGTGTTCATGACAGTAGCAGGATGCTCTTGTTTGGTTAAACAGTGTCAAAAGCTCTGACCTTCCTCACAGGTGTCTCCTGTCCAGCCTAGTGTACAAGTGCAGTTTCCTGTAAGAGCGTCACACACTCCTCCATTACTGCAGTTACAGCGCTGATCACAATCCTCTCCAAACCAGCCCTCAGCACAGCCTGATACACACACACACACACAACACAAGCATATCATCACTCTACATCCTATAATTCTGCAAAGCACCGTCAGCAGACTCACAACCAGACCTTTCCCACAGTCCCGTCCACGCTGACCGGCCCTGCACACACATCTGCCTGTGAGGGGGTCACTGCGAGCCCCTTCACCACACAGAGACACTCCAGCACAGTCCTGACCGTAACGCCCTGATGGACACGCTGTAAACAGAGAGAGGGATGATGCATTACGCTTCACTTTCTTAAAGAGACACTCCCCTTTTTTTGGCAAATAGTCTCATAGCCACTGAGAGTAAATCCGTTGAGTTTAACTATTTTTGAGTCCATTCAACCTGATATCTGTGTCTGGTTTGAGTACTTTTAGCTTAGCTTAGCATAAATCATTGAATCAGATTAGACCATTAGCATCTCGCTCAAAAAAATATTTAAAAAAGTTATATAATAACTTTTATAAAACGGTTCTGTCTGGTTCTTTAATCTGATAGCCATGCGATATTCTGCCAGTAACAGCATCCGACCAGCCTCTTCACCCTTGTGTATTACTCCGCCCACATACAGCAACAAGCTGAGGACATTCTAGAGTTTGACAAATATTGCTGCTGTTGGGCAACATAATGGACTTTTGAGGCTTTTTAGTGGAGAATGTAGTTGTTTAGATTGCAACTATGCAGTTTATTTATAAGGATAGCGCCTTTTTAAAAATATTTATCATTTCTGAGAGTCGGCGGCCATTAGCCTGTCTTTGATCAAAGACGATTGATGATGTCCATCCACAAGATGGCGACAGAGACCGCATAATAAGCCCTTAGAAGATTAAAACAGTAATTTCTAACTACAGCTCATTATATTAATCATTATCAAACTGGTAAATGATATTCTAAGTCGATCTCTCTCTTTTGTATGTTGTAGTGCTGGATTTATACTATATGATTGAAGTGTGTTGACTGTGAGATAGGATTCGCATATCAGGAATACATGTTGTGTTGGCAGAAAGAAAGGAGAAATGCCTGCATGTGTTTAGCGTTTTTCCTTATCGCAAACACAACAGCAATCTGGTGGTGATTACGCTGCTTTTTTCTGGGTTAACTATTGTGATATCCCAATTGCAAAATACTTTTAAAAAATACTTTAAGAAGATATCTCTGTAGATGGATGGCGTTTCCTGTCACGTTCAGCCTTATAATCTTAAAATGTCAGCAAAATCATCTGTTTTGTCATCACTTTAGACATCATGCTAGGGAATCATTTAAATACTAGCTCTAAAATGACATTGGTAAATTAGTCAGCTGCAGATGTGAATGAATGGCGGAAGAAAGTAGTTCCTAATACAAAAGGGTTTTTAGACTCTCCGTGTTTGATTTTATTTTTTATATACACAATTATGAGCAATATCACATGAGTAGCAGAGCGATATAGCTGTATATCAGCACTGGTGGGACACTAAGGCCTCCCACCAGTGCTGATATACAGCCATATCGCACTGCTACTCGTGTGATATTGCTCATATATAGGGTTAATAAGAGTTATTTAATCATTTTCCTATTTTTCCTATATAATCATTTTGCTGCCATACCATGGCTTCAGCAGGCACAATGATAATTAGCATAATAGATTGTGCATAATTAGCACAAGCTAATAAAACACATGATTTAAAATAAAATGTTGTAGCGGACGAAATGAAGATGGTTAAGGAGTCGTGGAAGAATGTGAAGAGAGGGTGGGTCAGGGCGGGGTGGGGTGCGTGTTCGTGTGAGGAAGAGGATCGGTAAAATGAGGTGCCGGATCAGATTTCAGAGGTGACAAATTAACTTGTTCAAGCACAAAATAAGCCCTGGGACCACAGTTTCAGCAAAAAAAAATCTTTAATGTTTAAAGAAAGTTAGCCATACATCTTGGATATCCCGAGGATTCGAAAATTAGAATGTTTGGGTGAGCTATCCATTTTAAAAACCTTGTACTGACATTGTTTTAGTACATGAATGAAAAGTGTATAAGTGTGACTCACTGATGTTGCAATTTGGTCCGATGAATCCCGGTGGGCAGCTGCAGGTGCCAGTGCTGCTTTTACATACACCGTTATTCAGACACTGGCATTCCTGCTCACAGTTGGGTCCATAACGACCCGCTTCACATTCTACAACAACAATAGACTATAGTTGATTTTTTTTAAAATATATTAAATGAATGTATCAATGAATGTAATTTGTATTCATGCTAAACTGACAGTTACATAGAAATTTTTTAATTTGACAGGTAAAATCAGCACACAAACACTCAACTGAATTTTTCTTCGCATTGTTTACATATCAATTCTCATATCTGATCTCAAACATCTTCCAATACTTTTATCAAGCAATACCGTATTAGATAAAAGCATTTAAAGTGTCCGTTTGATGTCAAATGATGCCACAACTGAATGAGAATTGCATAAAATACATGTATTTTTATATACAGTGCTCTCAGCATATATAGTTACACTCCTCACAAATCTATTTTTAAATTAATATATTTAATAGGAAGTTATACAATATTATATTTGTGCATATACATTAGATTAGCCAGTACTGAAGATAAATCTGGAGCTTGTCTAACAAAATAAATTATGAGAACAGTCCAAAAACTAGTACACCCAAATTTACATGTTATAGAAAAATATTAAATACAAATTTTTAAAAAGAGGAAAAATCAAGAGAAGCAAAAAAAAGGAAAATTTTGTTGAAATCTTGTTGGTTGTAATTTTTTTAGCTTGGATTTAATTGTATTATCTTTCTATTTTTAAATATACTTGGTGACTAAAATATTATTTTAATAAATATATCTGTTTAATAAATATGTTTTGTTTAAATGCACCAAAATAAATTGCCTATATTCACTGAGAAATGGAGAAAAATATTCATTTTCAAAATGGGGTGTATATTGAATTAGGCTGACTACTGTACATACAGTACAGTTTATCCCCATATGAAGAAGGAAATAAAGTAATACTGTATGCTAATATGTGTTTTTTTTATAAAGGCCCGACAACATTTCTTCACAAATAAAAAATATAGGCTTAAATACAGTATATTGTAATTTAGAGCCATGTTTTTTTTTTTTGACAAATATTTTCCATTTGTTGTGATTGAAAATTGTGGTTATTCCGCCAAATTTGAACTCTTCTGATGGTCAAACATTCATAAAAATGGATATAAACACATTTGAAAGCATGGCTCCTTATTTTATAATCAAATGCACAAGAAAAAAATCTGCTCTAAATAACAACATTTTTATTTTCCACTTAGAAGGAATATCATGAGTTGTTTACAGAATAAAATAAAAAAGTTTTACTCAGAAACATAATCATAAACTACAAAATATACAATAATATTTTAAAACTAGAAAAAATATATATTTATGTTACTCAAATGTAAAGGAGAACAAATAACTGCTAAAAATAAAACAGTTTCCCACTGATGGGTTGCGGCTGGAAGAGCATCTGCTGCATAGAACAAATGCTGGATAAGTTGGCGGTTCATTCCGCTGTGGCGACCCCAGATAAATAAAGGGACTAAGCCGAAAAGAAAATGAATGAATGAATGAAAATAAAACAAAACAAAATAATACACACCTGTCTTACACTTGCTGCCATAGTATCCGGGAGCACAGTAACAGACACCAGTGACGGGGTGGCACAGCTGGTTGAGCTCAGAGCACTGGCACACCTGATTACAGTTTACCCCAAACGTACCTGACTGGCACACTGCAGGGCACAACACAATCATTGTTTCACTGAACACATGAGTGCAATGAGATTAAGAGACGATCACTCACTTCGCTCACAGCCACTACCAGTCAATCCCGCTTGGCAACCACACTGTCCAGTCACATGATTACAGGAGGTGCCACGAGGACACTGGCATCGCTGAGTGCAACCCTTCCCATAGGAACCAGGTAAACAAACTGAAAGAGTTACCAATGCAGTTGATCACAATTTAAAAAAATTATTATTTTTTTTTCATTTGATTTTAATGTTTAATTGATTTGTTGTTTCAGTCATGTTTTATAAATGTCAAATATATAGTTGTAATCAACAGTAAAAATAATAATAGCTTAAAATAATATAATATAATATAATATAATATAATATAATATAATATAATATAATATAATATAATATAGGCGGCGTAGTGGACAGCGCTGTCGCCTCACAGCAAGAAGGTCGCTGGTTTGAGCCTCGGCTGAGTCAGTTGGCCTTTCTGTGTGGAGTTTGCAAGTTCTCCCCTTGTTGGCATGGGTTTCCTCTGTGTGCTCCGGTTTCCACCACAAGTCCAAAGTCGTGTAGGTGAATTGGGTAAGCTAAATTGTCCGTAGTGTATGTGATTGAGTGTGTATTGGTGTTTTTCCAGTGATGAGTTGCAGCTGGAAGGGCATCCGTTGTGTAAAGTATATACTTCATATGGTTCATTTCCACTGTGGCGACCCCAGATTAATAAAGGGGTTAAGCCGAAAAGTAAATGAATGAATAATATAATATAATATAATAATATAATATAATATAATATAATATAATATAATATAATATAATATAATATAATATAATATAATATAATATAATATAAAATAATATAATATAATATAATATAATATAATATAATATAATATAATATAATATAATATAATATAAAATAATATAATATAATATAATATAATATAATATAATATAATATACAATAAATATAATATAATATAATATAATATAATATAATATAATATAATATAATATAATATACAATAAATATAATATAATATAATATAATATAATATAATATAATATACAATAAATATAATATAATATAATATAATATAATATAATATAATATAATATAATATAAAATAATATAATATAATATAATATAATATAATATAATATAATATAATATAATATAATATAAAATAATATAATATAATATAATATAATATAATATAATATAATATAATATACAATAAATATAATATAATATAATATAATATAATATAATATAATATAATATAATATAATATAATATAATATAATATACAATAAATATAATATAATATAATATAATATAATATACAATAAATATAATATAATATAATATAATATAATATAATATAATATAATATAATATAATATAATATAATATAATATAATATAATATAATATAATATAAGAAAAGAGTTAATTTAGTGCTTGTCAGTTTGTTGTATTTGTACTTTTTATAAATATTAACTATACATTTTTTCTAATATAACAAAAATATTCAATTTAAGAATTATTGGCATTTTGTTATAATTTTTATTAATATGGAACATATAGTTTTAAATAAATGATAACAAAAATATATTCATGTATAATTCATTCATTCATTCATTCATTCATTTTCTTTTTTTCATTTTCATTCATTTTCTTTTTGGCTTAGTCCCTTTATTAATCCAGGGTCACCACAGCAGAATGAACCGCCAACTAATCCAGCACATATTTTACGAAGCGGATGCCCTTCCAGCTGCAACCTGTCACTGGGAAACATCCACACACATTCATTTACACACATACACTATGGACAGTTTAGCTTACCCTATTCACCTATAGCGCATGTCTTTGGACTTGTGAGGGAAACCGGAGCACCCGGAGGAAACCCACGTGAACACGGGGAGAACATGTGCAAACTCCACACAGAAACGCCAACTGACCCAGCCGAGGCTCGAACCAGCGACCTTTTTGCTGTGCGGCGAACGTGCTACCCACTGCGCCACTGCATAAGTTTATGTAACCAGTTTATGTATAATGATATGATATAATATTTATAATAAAATAAAAAGATAATAAAATGAAAAAAATTTAAATAACCTTTTTAAATTCATGTCTTTGTCATTTTATAAAATATTAAATATATAGTTACAATTATTTTTGTATATAAAAACAAATAATGCTATCTTAATTGAAATAAAATATTTTATTTTAAGTAAATGTTTGACTTCAAGTAACAAAATCTGTTTTAGTGGTAATTACTGCAATTTTACTGCCACCAGCAGGTGGCAATATAACAGTAAAAAAAAATCTAAATAAATAACTACTCTTTTCGCAGTGGGTTCCTCTCCAGCCAGCGGGACACAAGCAGGTGCCAGTGATGTGGTGGCATGAGGCGTTATGATCACACTGGCATCGCTCCTTACAGCCCATACCATAAAAACCTTGAGTGCACGCTGACCGAAACATAAAGAGTATCAATAAGCATGTATTATATTTGATATTTTTATATTGTCAGATAAGATAATTCCAATATCTTTTACCTGTGTCACAGTGCGTGCCCGTCCAGCCTGCTGGGCACAAACACCTGCCACTGTGACGGTTACAAATGCCGCCATTTACACACTCACACTTGTGCTGACAGTCCATGCCAAAGTGTCCCACTGCACATTCTGAACACAACAGAAAATACAGGAGATCTGTGACCTTTGCATCTGTCAAAAGGTTGTATTTTAAGAATGCCAGCAGCTGTTGGAGTTGCAACAGTGTGTTTAGTTTGTGTTTTACCTAATTCACAGGCCAGTCCTGTCCACCCACTGACACATGTGCAGTGGCCACTGATTCGGTCGCATGACCCTCCATTCTGGCACAGGCAATGCTGGTTGCAGCCCACACCATATAATCCAGCTGAGCACTCTGGAAACAATAAACAAACATTTCCTACCTATAATACATACAATAAGATGTATACATACATTTAGCTGAGTGTGATTCTATTAGGAGAGCTGCCAACTGGTTCGATTTAATTAAATGCAATTAACTACTTAACGGATTACTTATTCAAGTACTATACTGTATATATTTGTACATTATATTTATTACTTTTTAAAGTTTGCATATAACAACAGATTACACAGTTACAGAATAATAATCATGATGACACAGCAAACGTTTTACACCCTATTTTACACCCTATACATAGTTGTTAAACTTTTTATGTTTTAAAATGTTAGAAAAATCTCACAGGAGGGCTAATAATTTTGTCTTCAACTGCAAATATATTCATTACTAATTAAATTAGGATAATTAAAAGTATCCAATAAACTTTTGGTAATTATATAACACTATGCATAATCAAAATAACACTCTTAACATCAGTAAACAATTTAAATGAATGAAAATTTAAATGAATTTCATTGATAATGATAGTTCACAGGATTTACTAATGTTAAATCCTAAACTGGATAAACAGGAATTTAATGATGTACTATATTAGTGAACAAAAAATAAACAGGGGGGCTAATAATTCAGGGGGGGACTAATAATTCTTTCCCCAATTTCTGTTTAACGGAGAGATGATTTTTTCAACACATTTCTAAACACAATAGTTTTAATAACTCATTTCTACTAACTGATTTATTTTATCTTTGCCATGATGACAGTAAACAATATTTGACTGGATATTTATCAAGACACTTCTATATAGCTTAAAGTGACATTTAAAGGCTTCACTAGGTTAATTAGGTTAACTAGGCAGGTCAGGGTAATTAGGCAAGTTATTGTATAATGATGGTTTGTTCTGTAGACTATAAAAAAAATTAAATAGCATAAAGGGGCTAATAATTTTGACCTTAAAATTCTTTTAAAAAAAATTAAAACTACTTTTATTCTAGCCAAAATAAAAGAAATAAGACTTTCTCCAGAAGAAAAATATTATCAGACATACTGTGAAAATTTCCGTGCTCTGTTAAACATTATTTGGGAAATATTTAAAAAAGAAAAAAAAAATCAAACGGGGGCTAAAAATTCTGATTTCAACTGTATATGATATAATGATATATTATAAATCCCACTAGGTATAGATTAATAATCGACTTCATCTTAAGTGTATTTTTATTTATCTATTTTTTGTAAACCTGTGCTATTATTGTTCATATTACTGGATTTTGGATGACAATTTGTTTATGTATGTACACACAGTTGAAGTCAGAACTATTAGCCCTCCTTTGAATTCTTTTTTAAAATATTTCCCAAATGATGTTTAACAGAGCAAGGAAATGTCGTCAGTATGTCTGATAATATTTTTTAGACAATTTTTCTGGAGAAAGTCTTATTTGTTTTATTTCAGCTAGAATAAAAGCAGTTTTTTAATTTTTTAAAAACCATTTTTAGGTCAAAATTATTAGCTCCTTTAAGCAATTTTTTTTTTCGATAGTCTACAGAACAAACCATCATTATACAATAACTTGCCTAATTACCCTAACCTGCCTAGTTAACCTAATTAACCTAGTTAAGCCTTGAAATGTCACTTTAAGCTGTATAGAAGTGTCTTGAAAAATCAGAATCAGAATCAGAAAGAGAATCAGAAAGAGCTTTATTCCTTTTGAACTCTGCCCCTCACTGACTCTTTTGCCCCCCCAATACACCCCCCACACTCCTCTAACTTATACTCCTCACAATCACTGCACTATTTAACATTTGCACATTTAAAGTTTGCACATATTCATTGCACTGATTCATTTACTTGAACTGTACATACCCACTGCACATGGACATTTGTAATTTGTAATTATGTTTATCTATCTGCCACTCCTGATTATTAATAGCATCCTGTACATATATTCATTTATGCAAATCTCTGTTCATAGCTAATACAACCTGTATATAATGTTGATAGTACATCCATCTGTAAATATCACCATAGTTTTTCTATAACTGCACTTTATAACTTATCCTATATCCTGCACTTGCTGCTATTGCACTGCTGGTTAGACCTAAACTGCATTTCGTTGCCTTGTACTTGTACATGTGTAATGACAATAAAGTTGAATCTAATCTAATCTAAAATTGCCAGGTATGTTCACACATACAAGGAATTTGTTTTCGTCACAGAGCTTCTACACTGCAACAGCATTACAGAGACAGGACAAAAAACAGATAATAAATATATTTTTAAAAAATACAAGTTTTTGTCATCTAGATCAAATATCTAGTCAAATATTATTTACTGTCATTATGGCAAAGACAAAATAAATCAGTGATTAGAAATGAGTTATTAAAACTATTAGGTTTAGAAATGTGTTGAAATAAATTCTTCCCTCCGTGACAGAAATTGGGGGAAAAATAAACAGGGGGGCTAATAATTCATGGGGGTTAATAATCTGGCTTCAACTGTATATATATATATATAGAGAGAGAGTTCTGAGTTGCAGAAAATGTGTATAATGAATAAAGTGGTGATATTTTTTTTTTTACCTTACCTTGTTCACAGCTGCTGCCTGTCCATCCTGCTCCACACTCACATCGCCCATCAGCAGGGTCACAGGTGCCATTATTGTGGCATCTACAGGTTTGACTGCAGGCCGGCCCAAAGGTGCCAGCTTCACACACTACGACGAGACACATATAAACACAGTCAAATATATTAAACACAATATGCTTTCATTCTGAGGTTTCCACATGAAAGACTGAGCTGTAGCCTGCAGATACACATTAGGACGTTCCGTAACTTCACATGCAAACCACCACACACAAACTCAGAGCATCTGTTGTAGTGCTTTCCTTTCACCTTACACAACAGACACAGGGAATGCTTTGAACATGCTTCTTGTTACCGTTGACTGTCTTGGGATGTTGACCGCAGTAAAATGACTCACTGGCATTGCAAACTGGCCCGACCCAACCAGATGGACACTGGCAGCCTCCAGTCACGGGATGACAACGACCACCATTCAAGCACTGGCACTTCTGCTGGCACTCCAAGCCATGAAAACCCTCAGGGCACGCTGTTTAAGATGAACATATGCAGAGGAGATCAGATTTGCTCACAATTTCCTATATTTGAGGTCACTCTTTAGTTTCCTTACAGGAGTAAAAGAGCAGTTTTATAAACGTATTATATGAGTAACATATTCTGAAAAATATATCTGTAAATGAACAGTTTTGGGCGTCACGATGGCGCAAGGGGGTAGCACGATCGCCTCACAGCAAGAAGGTCGCTGGTTCGAGCCCTGGATGGGTCATTTATTTCATATAAATTTAGTTTATTAGGTAAGGACCTTATTTGTATAGCTCTTTAAAACAATATGAATGCTAACCAAAGTGTTTGACAGACATGCTAAGATCACAAACAATTGAAGTAAACAGTGTATAGGCCAATAATTAAAAAATAAAACATATAAATAATTTTTAAAAAGATCTGTACAGACCTAAAAAAATGTTTATAAGTACACTAAAGAGAAAAGGTAGATTGTCAATGCTTATGAATTGCATTATGGGACTTAGATTTTTCCTCCAACAACATTTGCACTTGAAAAAAACTGACTATCACTGTCATTTTTAATAGTTGGAAGTAATAAATTGTCTGGGTTGGTATTGTAAACTACATGGCAAATAGTTGGTAATAAACTGCCGGTATACTTTTTTTACAGCATTGATTCTTTACACATTATTTCTTATAGAATACATTGTTTCAGACTACTAAAATGTAAATAAAAGTCACTCTTAAACTGTAGAGTTTTCTTTTCAACATTAAAAGAAGACAAAGCAGAGATCAACGTGCCATGACGCAATTGATAACTGAAAATTAAGTGATGTCCTATTTGAGACTACAGCCAAAGATGTGATTCATTCATTCAAAGCAAGGGCTTTTTTAGTTCCTACTGATTTTTGACTGCTGTAAACTGCTGATGTATTATTTGTTTAAGCTAAAACAATTGCTGTTTTCTAAATTTAATCACTTTGTAATGTGTATCTTTTTTCTTTAAAAAAGGAAAAAGAAAAGTTATGTTATGGGACAACGCAATCTCACGCAATTCGTAACTTTTTGATTTAGTGGCTAATTCGTATGAATTCGTATGATCTAATTCATACAATTTAGTCAAATTAACCCATCGCCCAATGACAATTGCGTTTAGGGGTGGGGTTGGGGGCCTTGCCTCCTTTTTAAAATCGTACATTTTTGTATGACTGAATTCGTATGAATTAGCCACTGAACTAACAAAACGTAAAATACTTTCGCCAGCGGAGAAATTAAAATGGTCGTGCCCAACTGAGCCTGGTTTCTCTCAAGGTTTTTTTTCTTCACTTCCGCCTTTAGTGAAGTTTTTTTTCCCTCTCCGCTGTCGCCACTGGCTTCCATGGTTTGGGATCTGTAGAGGTGCGCATCGTTGGATTTGCTCTTCAGTGTTTGGACTCTCAGTAATGATTATTAAACCACACTGAACTGAGCTTAACTGAACTGAACTTAAACACTACAAACTGAACTACACTGTTCCTATTTACTGTGACCTTTTATGGGAAGCTGCTTTGACACAATCTACATTGTATAAGCGCTATACAAATAAAGGTGAATTGAATTGAATTGAATTGAACTTTCGTTTTCTCGTGAGATCAGGCTGGATGGGAAGAAATTGAGCTTTCTTTGTGTTTTCGTATATGTGTTCCTTTTGTTGTGGTCACAATTTCGACACACATGAGTTTGACGGTGTGTTTGTGGAGTCTATTTAAACCTGCTTGACAGTCATTCTGAGAGTTTTGAGAACTTGTTTGTGTTGTATTTCCTCAGTGACATCGTTGAACTTGACACTGAGTGGTGACTGTTAAACCAGACCTGTTAAATCAGACCAATGTATGGAGACGCATGTGGGGAGGAGAGTGCATTTTGGTTTAATATTTTCTCATGTTTTGTGTTTAGTAGATAGGTAAGTGGATGTTTAATTTGTTGAGATTTTGTTTGGGCGGCACGGTAGCTCAATGATTAGCACTGTCGCCTCACAGCAAGAGGTCACTGGTTCGAGTCCCGGCTGGGTCAGTTGGCATTTCTGTTTGCATGTTCTCCCTGTGTTGGCGTGGGTTTCTTTCGGGTGCTCTGGTTTCCCCCACAGTCCAAAGACATGTGGGTATAGGTGTACCATAGTGTATGAGTGTGTGTGTGAATGAGGGTTGCGGCTGGAAGGGCATCCACTGCGTAAAACTGCGTAAAACATGTGCCCAAATACCTCTGAAATTGAGACTAAGCCAAAGGATAATGAATGAAAGAATAAATGAATGAGATTTTGTTCGTTGTTTTACCCCATAGAACCCCCCCATCACCCCCCATAATCCCCCCCCAAATCTTCATATATGTTAAATATTTCTCAAAATGAAATGTCAAAATATGCCAAATGACCTTAATATGTCAAAAAACTTTGACTGGCCTGCATTGTGGAGCTGTTTTAGGTTTAGAGTTTGTAACAGTGTTTAACACAACAAGTAATGTTTGCTATTATTGTTGTTTTTGATTCATTTGTAAAACACTATTCTGCCAGTATTGTCAACCCACAATTAAAGTCGCTTTTAATTTTTGCACAATGAAGTTATTCAGAAAGTATAAAGTGTTTAAATTGCTCTCTAATTTTGTTCTCCACTATACAGTACACTCAAACAGTTTAAATGTACTAGTTTTAGAGAGAGGTAGCACATAACCAACTACTTCTCCTACGTTTTTCACAGTACGTTCCAGTCCAGCCATCCAAACAAGTGCAGGCACCGCTCACATGCTCACACGCTGCGCCATTCTCACACTGGCATCTGTGCTGGCAGCTCTGGCCGAAGAAACCCTCGGGACACTCTGGAAAGCAGAAGGAAAGCATGAGGGAAAAAAAGCTAGATTTGTGCTCCCTGACAGAAACATTAATGCTTTGCTCGTACTTTGATCACAGCGTGGTCCCATGTAGCCAGCTTCACAATGACACTGGCCAATCACAGGGTCACAGCTGCCCACGCTGCTCCTGCAGTCACACTGGTTGGCACAGTTCGGCCCCCATCGTCCAGCCACACAAGCTGCCACAGAAAACACATGCCCCATTACACCAAATAATTAATTCCCAGTCCGCTACTGTGAGATGCTCACAATATGGAGAGTCCTGGAGTTTGAGTGAAGTAAACGGAGCTGATTTATTAAAGCAGACAAGTTTATTTTAGCTTTTCCTGGCACTCATTGTCTGCAACAAACTGCACATAGTGGATCCACTGAGGGCAAGGAACGTTTATGTGGAGAAACCTTATGCAGGTGATTGTAATGTCTTGGCTAAAGTGTACGATGAGATAAATGCTTGAACATTTCACTTTTTCCAATAAATGATCTCCGTTTTGTCTTGTTTTTCCATTAAAAATCTAATCAGCATGGCAGCTACTGGCATGAAGACACGGTCCAGATGACCTTCTGAAGATCAAACAAAGCGTCATTTAAGTAACTTTGAATTTAGCATGGTTGCTGGTACAAGATGGGCTGGTGGTTTGATTATTTCTAGAGATACTGTAATAAGATATTTGGATTTTCATGCACAGCCAAAGCTAATAATGCAAAACTAATAGTTAACGGTCTAAAACAGGGGTGTCAAACTCAGATCCTGGATGGTCGCAGCCCTGCACAGTTTAGTTTCAACCCTGCTTCAACACACTTACCTGCAGGCTTCAAACAAGCCTGAAGCACTCAATTTGTTTGATCAGGTGTGTTTAATTAGGGTTGGAACTAAACTGTGCAGAGCTGCGGCCCTCCAGGAACTCAGTTTATCACCTGTGGTCTAAAATATCTTGAAAGCAGCAGTTCTGTTGGCAAAAAGGGCTTGTCAATACCAGATGTTAGATGAAAAAAGGCAGAATAGTAGACGTGATAGAAAGGCAACAGTAAATCAAATCACCACTTTTTACAAGCAAGATGATTTTACACAGCGCTGTTACCTAGCTGGGGACTATTTTCAGGTAATGCGTAATACCACTGCACAGTTGCATGATTATTGAGCCAGAATAAAAATATAGTTCCTAGCCATTACGACTTTAAAAATACTTAGAAAAGTTTTATTTTCTGTTGGTCTTAGTACACAATGTAACTATAGAAGTGTTAAGCTATAAATAGGAAATTTTTCTATGATTTTCTTTTTCCATTGGCCTAATCCGATTCAATGATCTATGCAAGGGGTCACCAACCTTTTTGAAACTGAGAGCTACTTTTTGGGTACCGATTGATGTGAAGGGCTACCAGTTTGATACACACTCAAATAACAAATTTGCTCAATTTACTTTTAACTATGTTATTATTAATAATTAAGGATATTCATCTATGTGAAGAGACTGACCATGTTAATGATTTCTCACAATAGTTGTCAACAATGATTTAACAAGGTAGGACACTGATAAATATCAATATGCAACACTTTATTTCTATAAATCTCTGCACTTCCACAATAGTTTCACTAGTCACTAACAATTTTAACAAATCATAAACTCCATTGTACCATGTTTGTACAGATTATCAATTGTGTAACATAAATCAACTTTCAGATTTTACTGAAATTATCACTATTTTTAACATAGCTAACACTCTTCTAACCATTGTAGTTGCTCCAAGTTCCATTGAAGAGAGTGGAGATTACATCCGTTCTCGTCTTTAGGCACAGTTTTGCCTTTCTAACTGGAAATGCCTTGTTTTTCTTCATCAAGAAATGTGTAGCTCTAAATGATGCTTTTTAGGTTTTTTTATCGGTCTTGTAAAAAAAGACTGCTGTTTGCGCAAACCTACTTTTAATTCGCAAGTTTTTTTTTTACTTGTAGTGCGCTGCAAGTTTGATATAAAAAGAATAGCAACAAAAAATATTAGATACCGCTTACTGGTAAGTAGCACTATAGTGAGATATATTTAGAACAGGCCCACAGATCATGTGATCCATGTTGGTGACCCATGATCTAAGAAAATAATTGAATGGATTAAAAATAGTAAAACTCCACTATTTAACTCCAGGGACCAAAAAGAAGTAGAGTGTTTCTTTAGGTCAGATTAAGGTAACACTTTATTTTGATGGTCAATTTGAGTATCAGTAGACTGTCTGCTTAAAATCTGTTGGTACAGCCATCAACAGACATTTAACTGACTATAAGAAACTTTGCAAGTACATGTCAACTTACACTAACCCTAACCCCAACCCCAACCTAACAGTCTACTTATATTCTAATGAGAATTACTTGGCATGTAGATGCAATGTAACTTCAATTCAACAAACGGACCACCAAAACAAAGTGTGATCCAGATTTTTAGTGAGACCTTACCTTTTGCGCAGTTGGGCCCCATCCAGCCGTCTTTACAAACACAGAGGCCTGTCACATGGTGGCATTTCCCACCGTTTTGACAGGAGCAGCGCAACAGGCAGCTCAGGCCAAAGTGCCCATCTGGACAGACTAAGAGACACAGAGCAGAATTTGCCTCTGTGTCAGTTATATCAACAGATAAGTTAAAAAGCAAGCAAAACTGACATCTGAACAACAGAAATATGCAACAGATGTTTCCTCTTACAGTGTGTGACACAAAACCACAAACTCAGGACAGATGTCTGGTACTGAACAGAGGATCAATGATGAAGTAAGATAACGCATAATGAAAGATTAAGTTTTATACCGTTCTGACAGAGATTTCCCATGAATCCCGGTGAACAAACACAGGTGCCGTTTTGTCTATCACATACTCCACCATTGTCACAGGAAGGACACAATTCTGCACAGCCCAGACCCCAACGGCCCTCTTCACACTCTGAGTGGTAAAAAAGGATAGAGTAAGTTGATTCTTAAAACAATAGTCTACACAAAAAAATGTGTTATTTACTGTTGGAAACCAAACAACACTGCAGGTAAAAACACTGAAAACATAAGCCTTCAGAAGGTGTGAATAAATTATGTTTAAAATGTTTGTTTTTTTTGGTGACCTATCTTTATGTTGAATACCATCTTTTTCCAATTAAAAAATAAATAATGCTTTGGCAAATCATAATTATTATTTTAAAAGAATGAATACACAGAAAGCTGACAGGAAAATTTCTGCTGACAAAAATAACCCAGCAGGCACAGGACATCAACATGACGTCAGATTGACATTGTACCCCAATGTCATGGGACATTGCATTTTCCTTGAAAAATGTAATGAAAATTGAGTTGATGTCAGAACCCAATGTCAGGTCGACGTCAAAGTCCAACATCGGACAGACGTTGCATTTTGGTTACCTTCCAACGAAACCTAAAAACAACAAAATATCAACGTCTTATGATGTTACAGCTTGACGTTGTGTGGACATTACCACTATGACGTCTATGAGATGTTGGATTTTGGTTGCCATACCTGACCAATAAATGTTAGTATTTGACATCATTGGTTCAAGATGTTGGCTCGAGGTTGGATTTTGGTCACTTTCCAACATAACCTAAAACCAACCAAATATCAATGTCATTTCAAAATAACATTGTCCTTAGACACTGAAGACCTAAATCTAACCTAATTTTAACGTCTTTAATTTTTAACGTGTCCGCTGGGAAATTTCTACTGACAAGAAAAGTTCAATGTTTTGTCATAAATGATTTCTAGTTATTAATAATGACGATTAACCAAAATATGACAATAACTGTGAAATGTGTCACATCAATGAAACTTTGTACCTGATTTTTTATTATGGCTGATCATCTCAGAAAACTGCTATGTACATAAAAAAGATTAAAAAACAATAGTGACAGTGTGTCAGATTCAACTATTCTTATACAGCAATTATTAATTAATATCTTATAGTTCATTCTTCATTCTAACAATTTACTTCAGAGTAAGTCAGAATGTTTACTGTAGATTTTTTTCCTCATAATTACCAATTCATTCATAACTATAAATTTTACCCAAATTTAATTTACTAAAATATGACAAAAATAAGCTTGCATACTTCAATAGGGTTTCTGCAGGTTTCACAGAGTTAAATTTAAGACTTTTAAAGACATTATCAAGACCATTATGAATGAAATTTTAGACCCAAAAAGGCTAAAGGCTAAGGAATTTTTCAAATGGCCCAGATGGAAAAGATTTTTATTTGCTCTATCTATCTATCTATCTATCTATCTATCTATCTATCTATCTATCTATCTATCTATCTATCTATCTATCTATCTATCTATCTATCTATCTATCTATCTATCTATCTATCTATCTATCTATCTATCTATCCATCCATCCATCCATCCATCCATCCATCCATCCATCCATCCATCCATCCATCCATCCATCCATCCATCCATCCATCCATCCATCCATCCATCCATCCATCCATCCATCCATATATATATATATATATATATATATATATATATATATATATATATATATATATATATATATATATATATATATATATATATATATATATATATATATATTCTTATCAAAAAAAAATAAAATATTGTGTAAAAACATAAAAACAAGCAAGCTCTACTTGTATACTTTTTTTTACAAGATAAACTTTCTGTAAAATAAAAAAGAACAAATGTTTTCAAAGTTTTAAAAACTATAATAAACTAAATCTATACACAACATAGATCTGCACATCTGTCCAGG
Organism: Danio aesculapii; assembly: GCF_903798145.1. Lineage (NCBI taxonomy): Eukaryota > Metazoa > Chordata > Actinopteri > Cypriniformes > Danionidae > Danio > Danio aesculapii. Next base: position 42,636,880 of record NC_079457.1, read on the forward strand.
TCAGTGTCCTCAGCAGTAAATACATGAAGAACTTTAAAACAAATGTTACTGTAAGGAAAATAATTAAACCATTATGATAAATAGAGTTAAAATAACCTTTTTTTAAATAAAAAGTTTAAAGTTTTAATAAGATGATTGTTGGTGATTGTGTGGGTTTTGTCCAGATTTGGTGGCAATACATGAGCAAAGGAAAATTAAGACCTGTTAAAAAGATTTAAGACTTACAACACACTATTCAGTCATTTTAAGACTTTTTAAGGCCTAAAATTTGGAATTTGAGATTTAAGACTTTTTAAGACCCTTCAGAAATTCTGTTCAAGTTTTATTAAAAGTGTAAAATTATACAGCATCAAGCCAGCTGTGCCAAGAAGTGCAGGGAATATGTAACCTTATATTGCCAAATAATCACAATAAGAAGTAAAAACTGAACTTGAAAGTTCTATATATCTATTTCTAATATCTGGTTCTATATCATTCATTTTTTTCAGGAACATCAACATGGAAGTCCTGACAGGCTCACAGCACACCTCACATTTAAACACACACACACACACACGCACGCACGCACGCACGCACGCACGCACGCACGCACGCACGCACACACACACACACACAAACTCAGGTGGAAGCCTCTGACTCTTCGTTAACAGTTTATAGTCGTATCTGGCTTGTTAACTAGCTCAGTGGCTTCACTCCTTGTATCCCATTATGTACTAGTGAATTTGATAGAGATCTCCTCTAATGGATTGGCCCGTGAGGAGGGATTTTATTACCGATATTACCCTGGTTATGTCTGTGATCTTTGGCTCAGCAAAATGTGGCTAATAATAGGCCTCCAAAACACACCAATTTATCCTCCCTAAACTACCTCTTCCACTCCTAAAGCAAACAGATTGAAAAGTCGTTAAATGCAAAACAATTTTCGCCTCTCATAAATGTGTGTAAATGGTGATTGTAGGTTTATATATATATATAGTATATTTATTTCTTACCTTTTTCACAGTGTTGTCCTGTCTGCCCTGCGGGACAGTGGCACTTCCCAGTCACTGAGTCACATGGAGCTCCCTTACAGTCACAAAACTGTGAGCATCCAACTCCAAACTGTCCCATGGGGCACTCTGTGAAAGACAGCGTGTACATTTTTCAATGAACAGTATACTGTTTATTTGAGGGTATGTTTAGAAAATGTATTTTATAAGGGACAAATATTGCACATAATGATAATGCTTCATACTGTACTTATCTTTCCAGAGAATATTAGAAAATGAAAAACTAAATAATTAATATTAACATATTCTTAAAAATATTACTTCATTTTATAATTTTATCTATCTAAGTTCCCTTAAAACAAAAAAATTGTGAAAACCACTAGTACTAGAAAAATAGGGTCACGCTTTATTTTGATAGTCCGTTTGTTGAATTTAAGTTACCTTGCATCTACATGTCAACTAATTCTTATTAGATTATAAGTAGACTGTTGGGTTGGTTTAGGGTTGGGGTTAGGGTTAGTGTAAGTTGACATGTACTTGCAAAGTTTCCTATAGTCAGTTAAATGTCTGTTTAAAAGGAGCAGTATCAACAGATATTAAGCAGACAGTCTACTAATACTCAAATGGACCATCAAAAAAAGTGTTACCAAAAAAGTACAAATTTATTATAATATATTAATAATATATAATATTATATATTAATGATAAATTATATTATTATATATCTTGATCTTCAACTTTTTTTGTTAACAATTTCTGTCAGAAGCTTGCCACTCCGGTCTTGTTCATTCTGTTCATTCAGTCCAGACACTAGTCCCGTCTTGTCTTTTATGTTGTGCTCAGCTCAAGTTTTCTCGGGTCGAGCACTCATTTTCTGTCATTGTGTGTCTTTTTGTATGAGCGCCGTCTGTGCCGCGCTTGGGCTGAGCTTGATGCGGATGCGTGAGGTCTGGGCGTGTTTGCGACACATGCTTTCATCCTGGTGCTTGTGTTCGTTCTGTCTGCAGCGTGGTGTTTCATTCCCAGCGTCTCAGTCTAGTTGGTTTCGGTTGGCGCTGGGATGAAACATGCACGTTACATGTGTGAGTGCACAGTGAGTTTTCATTTTTCATGTACTCGTGTCTTGTGTTCAGTCTTCTGTTGGTGGTATGTTTAGCACGTGGTACATGTTGACATGCGGCGCGTTCTTTAGTGTCTCATGTGAACAAGCGGTTAATGAGTTTTCTCATTGGCTGCGAGTTGTAGTCTCGTTTCATGTGAGCACATGGCTTGTGTTGTTTGTTTATCATGTGCTCTCCTGTCTATTGTCTAGTCCCACCCTCCTGGTTAACCCATTATTAGATTATCCATTATTAGTATAACCTGTTTGTGTGTTAATTGTTTCTGCTTATATTCTCCTCATGTCTGCTGTCCTGTGCCAGTTTGTCATCATTTCTCTCCTTGTCCTGTCTTGTGTTCCAGCCCTGATCCCTGCCAGCCTGCCCAGTCAGGTTTGTTTGTTTGTTTATTTATTTATTTTGTTAATGCTTTCCCCCTCATGGTAGTTTATTTTATTGTTTATTTTACTTTATTTTTAATAAAAACCTATCATTTATTTCTGCGCTTGAGTCCTTGCACTGTTCTGCACCCACCGAACGTGAAAATTTTACTCTACAGTTAAACCAAGTAAATTACTCCATACAATTCACATATTTTTTCACTATAAACTAAAACTAAATGTTTTCATATTTATACACCTACTCTGGATCACAGTTTCATGAAGTAAATAACCCCAAAAAATGTTTAATCATTTAGTTTGTCATCAATAGAAGTCAAGTAGTGTCAAACAACAACAAAAAAATTGTAATTTTGTAATTGCTTAAATATTACCACACCTTACATTGTTCTCATATAGAATTACAGAGCATCTTAAATTATTTAATGAAGCATCTTTCACAAGTTTCTTGGCATCAAAAAGGTTTTTTTTAAATTCTGGCTAGACACTTTAGTGTTTATCCAGAATAATGAATGAACAGGTCAAGTAACCACAGAGGCTACAAGCGAAACAAAAAACCAAGCCAAAGCGACCGTTTTCACAGTCTGTTGTTCCTAACTAATGGCAGACGTAGCACTCTGATGACTTCCAGGTTGTGAAATCTGACTGCCAGCTCAGTGTTTCTGTCAGAATATTCAAGATATTTCCATACCCCCTCCAAGAGGACTGGACACAGGCATGAAGACTCCTGCTGGAGCTCTGAACATCATGGCAGCAGGACAGTTTTATTTCATACTCATAAAAGAGCCTATATACATATCAATTCAAGTAGCTGACTGTCATCTGGCTGCGGAGATCATAAATAAAAGTGTGCAGGTTGCAGCAGGGCAACCTTTGGTTTTGAACTCCTTGTCACCTTCTTCTAGGCTTTTGAAGGAAATACAGCATGAATTGTCAGTATTTTGAGATGACAAGTTGATTTTGAAGAAAAGAGTGAATGTTTAATGACCTTTACCACATGTTCTAGCTAGTCCTAAAAAAAAAAGAAAATCATTTTGATCACAAATATGCAGACTGAAGAGTAGGTTTCATCATTTTGTGTGTAAAAGATGTCTAGTATACATCCAAAAATAGACCAGTCATTAAACAGATTACACAGACTTTTTGTGCGGTCATTCATGTCTGTTTTATTGACTAGTCTAATTTTGGACTATTGTTAGACATCTATTAGACATCCAAAATTCAGCCTTGTTTTATATGAGAGTAGTCTATGTTTGGATGTCTATTACATGCCTTTTAAGCACAAAAATGCTTAATGGCATGTGTCATCCACACATTTGCAGTTTAATAATGAACTTTTGGTCTAAGAGATTAATTTTTAACGGTCCTAAAAAAATTCTATTGGTTTTCTATTAAGCTATCCAGTCTAGCCAATAAAAACAGATGCATGTTCTTCCTCCATTGTGCAATTTGTAAGACTTAATGTAAGTGATCTTAGTTGGTCTCCATCTGATTTGATGTCATTCTCCACTATTGTTTTTCAATGACGAATGACGATATCGACAGATGAATATGCTATATACATGATTGGATGGCAGATGCAAGTACATGTATGCTATCAGAATGCTTTTCACATATTACTGAGGCCTTAAAAAGTTGTGAAAATTGTGTAATTCATGTGCTCTTATGCTGGTTATGCGCATTAACCCTTTAACTGAAATATCTGCATCTAACATTGTGTGTACTGTGTTCACATTTAAAAAAAAAACACAACAAGAAAAGTCCTGTTATTCAAGCAATCCCCCTATTTAAATCAGTTTTGTAACATGCTGATCTTCGATATTTATTCTAGATCTTTCATTTGAGCAAAATACTAGATCAAATCACTGTTAAGGGAGCACATTTAACCTGCAAGCCAGGAGGTAAAGGTATTTCCATCATGTACTCCAGTGTTTGGCAGAAACGTTTTGGCCTGGCTTCCTTGTGTTATTCATACTGTCAAACGCTAGTCAGCATTACTTACACAATGACTCTCAGAGATGGCCAAAAATCTCATTTATGGAAGCTCTTCTAGTGCCGTTCAGTGCTAATGTCGCTGCATTCCAGCTAATTCATCGCCAAAACTCACCTCGGTCACAGTGCTCCCCGTGCATACCGGCTGGGCACTGACGCTGGCATTGCCCACTCATGTGATGGCAAGAGACTCCCGCTGGACACTGGCATTTTAATCTACATCCTGGACCATAGTATCCACTATCACACTCTGAAAAGCAATGATAATACAAATTATACAACATGATACAAATGATTGTGCATATATTTACTTCTTACACTGTAAAAAATGCTGTTTTATACAATTCCTTCATGTCCTCCAACTTTATTTTTTTACCAAAAAAAATAAACGTTTTGTTTCAACTCATTTTAAACAAGTAGTTTGAACAAGCAGCAAAAGTCATTTCTGAGTGTACATATATACAGTACAATGATACATACTTACTTTCCACGTACAGTATATACTTCTTACATATTTACTGTAATTCATTCGCACATGCTGTCAAACAAGTGATTAGTGCTTCTTGCACTGACCGCGGTTGCAGGTTTTCCCCTGATAGCCAGGTTTGCACACACACGTTCCATGACGCCGATGGCACTCAAGAGTGTTTTGTTGCACACACAGACACTCGGATGAGCAGCCAGATCCATACGACCACTTGGGGCAAGCTGGAAAAGACATTGTGTTGGACATTCTGTTACAATCAGGAGAAACATCAGATGTTAAAAAGATAAAATTATTAACCCAAATAGGAAACGTTCCTGGATCAACATCTTTGTTAGTTCTGGGACAACAATCTATTGAACGCATGAATAAATGAATGAGGTTTTAAGTTGAAAGTTGAAAAACCTGAGAATTTAAATGAACCCAGGAAAGTTTTAGAATACTCATAAACTTGTATTGTTTTTTATAATTCATTCACTCATAAATTCTTCAAATAAATAAATCAATCAATCTTCACTTTCAAACAATACAGTTCTCTTCTAATTGTAAACAAAGGCACCCCACAATAAAATTGTAAATAGGAACAATATTAGGTTTATAATAATTATTATTATTATTATTATTATTATTATTATTATTATTATTATTATTATTATTATTATTATTATTATTATTATTATTACAGTTCAGTTATTTTATTTCTAATATTGGAATCACATTCAAATGACAAACTTAGAAGTTTTAAATGAACTGTTGTCTGGGTTAGTCATATAAACTTAAGTAAAAAAAGGGCATCAGTACTTTTTCGTTCATACAATATTTCTTTTGCAATACAGAGCATCCGGAAAGTATTCATAGCGCTTCACTTTTTCCACATTTTTATGTTACAGTTTTATTCCAAAATGGATTAAATTCATTTATTTCCATACAAATTCTACACACAATACCCCATAATGACAAGGTAAAAAAAGATTTTTTGAAACTTGCAAATTTATTAAAAATAAAAAACTTAAAGAAAAATCCAGGCACCTCTCATCACCAGGCTAATACCATCCTTACAGTGAAGCATGGTGGTGGCAGCATCATGCTGTGGGGATGTTTTTCAGCAGCAGGAACTGGAAGACTAGTCAGGATAGAGGGAAAGATTAATGTAGCAATGTACCGAGACATCCTGAATGAAAACGTGCTTCAGAGTGTTCTGGACCTGGGGCGACGGTTCATCTTCCAGCAGGACAATGACCCAAAGCACACCGCCAAAAATATCAACGGAGTGGCTTCACAACAACTCGGTGAATGTCCTTGAGTGGCCCAGACAGAGCCCAGACCTAAATAATATTGAACATCTCTGGAGAGATCTGAAAATGGCTGTACACCGTCACTTTCCATCCAACCTGTTAGAGCTTGAGAGGAACTGCAAAGAGGAATGGGCAAAAATTCCCAAAGACTGGTGTGCCAAGCTTGTGGGATCATATTCAAAAAGACTTGAGGCTGTAATTGCTGCAGAAGTAAAGTAAAGTAAAGTAAAGTAACAATTAAAATAAAAAAAATTCACATGGGGTATTGTGTGTAGAAATTTGAGGAAATAAATGAATTTAATCCATTTTGGAATAAGGCTGTAACATAAAAAAATGTGTAAAAAGTGAAGCGCTATGAACACTTTCTGGATGCACTGTTGCTACTAAAGATGAAAAACAAAAGGTCAGAATACATGAAAAATATATGTATTAAATAAGTGGAAATAAAATACTTAAAAACAAAAAACAAAAAGCATTTTCATGTTTAGTCTCAGATCTTTAAACCCCACAATAACTTTCACTCTGATCTCTGGTTTGGAACAGGGTTAAAGCTTCGACTGCTTCACTGAAATATTGTTTCAGGTCCAGAGAATGATGTCAGACCAGGAACTTGCCCTACTTGGGTAAACACACAATATGCGAGCATCTTCTGGGGTCACTAAAATACTACTGACTTACGGAGGTGACAGAACCTGCCGTAGAGTCCTGGATCACACAGACAAGCTCCATATGTGCGATGACAGCGGCCGTTGTTAGCACAATTACATTTCTTGTTACACTGCTTTCCATACATTCCCTTCGGGCAGCCTAAAGGACAAAGAGTACACAAAACTTTCAGCTTTAATGTGAATTAGATTGAAGATTGAAATGCCCCTATTATACTATTTTAAAAGTTATTCAGTTTGTTTTGGTGGACTCTTATAACAGGTTTACATGAATCTACTGTATAATTATAATACATTTACATTTAGTCATTTAGCCGACGCTTTTATCCAAAGCAACTTACAAATGAGGACAAGGAAGCAATTTACACAACTATAAGAGCAACAGTGAATAAGTGCTATAGACAAGTTTCAGGTGTGTAAAGTCTAAGCAGCAAAGCATTAGTAAAGTTTTTTTTTTTTTTTTTTTGAGAGAGAGTACAGTTAGTGGTATAGCCAGAGAGGCAGTTAAGATTAGGAAGGAAAGTGGAGACTAAACAGTTGCGTTTTTAGTCGTTACTTGAAGACAGCAAGTGACTGTGCTGTTCTGATGTGGTTCGGGAGTTCATTCCACCAACTGGGCAGATTGAATGCGAGAGTTCGGGAATAGCTTTGATTTTCTCATAATATGAATCGTAGTATGAGCTCTTTTTTCTCAGTCTCTGAAATGGTTCATTCAAGGATCCAGTCTCTCTAAACTCTTTCTGAAAGTCTACTTTGCTGTGATTGGTCAAATGGACCAGTAAGTTGTGATTGGTCTACGACTTACAGCATGTCTTAAACCAAATTTCCAAAAACTTAAAGACAGAATGGTTTCAGTTTTACCTTATCGATTTTCCTTTAATGAGTGCACACAAACAGAAACTTCTCAACATGTTGACAACACAGACCAAACTCACTAAGGTCTCAGCAACACTGTTTGAGAGTTCCAAACCAAAACTTGAAATGTTATAAAAACCTATGTACTGTGGGTTTACTTTAAAGTAAAGCTCAAATTACTGATGACTCATTTCACACAGTTCAGAGATGGTTCTTTCTTTAAAAAACTAAAACTTAATTTATCGTGTACTTTGATCTTTGAAACATTGCAGAACATTTACATTCATAAAACAGCTACATTACACACTGCGTGAAACATAACATCTGAAGAAAAAAACATATCAGGGGCACTTTAGCATCAGCTATTTCATATTAACATAGCAACAGTGATTGGAACATCAGATTTGGCACAGATAGGAGTTCATTTTATTTGCAGTCACTCACCGTCCTGGCACAGGTCTCCACTGACTCCAGGTGGGCAGCGGCACTTCCCAGTAATTGGGTCACAGGTTCCACCATTTCTGCACTTGCATGTGAAGGAACAGTTTTTGCCAAATGTTCCCTCTGGACAAGCTAAAATGGATAAAAGTAAGTTTTATTTCTAAGTAATGAGAATTATTTTCCAACACCATCTTTTCTTTTAAATTTAACAATTCTATTAAGAAAGGAAACATTGAACTGATCAAAAATGACAGTATCAAAGCAAATCTATAATGTTTTGCATCTAAAACTAAGAAGTATTTGTCATGTCATCAAATTCAGTACAATGTTATTTATTTTTTTACAGCAAAAATGATTTAAATAGATCAAAATTTACATTATATTGTTATTTCAATTTCAGCAAAATGCTGTTCTTTCAACTGTAAAAAAAGGAATAATGATTTATTTAAAGATATGAGGCAGTACAACTATTTCCAAAACTATTATATCATAAAACTATTATTATTATTATAATACATGTTTGTCAAACCCCAAATCATCATATTACATTGATTTCAGAAGGATCATATGACATTATAGACCGAGCTATATAAAGCTAAATTCAGTTAAATTACATTAAAACAGAAAACAGTTTAAATTGCAGTAATATTTCCAGTATTATATTCTTACTCTATTCTTAATCAAATAAATACAGTCTGACCAACCAGGCCTAGGAATGGTGGTGTATATTTGCAATATTAAAGCTTTTACTGTATTATTGATCTAAAAAATACACAACAGCCCGACCAGCCCCAGATCTTTCAATGCTGGTGTAATGTTAAAGTCAAAATTATTAGCCCCCCTTAGATTATTTTTCTTTCTTGAATATTTCCCAAATTATGTTTAACATAGCAAGGAATTTTTCACACTATGTCTGACAATATGTTTTCTTCTGGAGAAAGTCTTATTTGTTTTATTTCGGCTAGGATAAAAGCAGTTTTCAATAAAAAAAAATATATATATTTTTTTAATTAATTAAAATTATTAGCCCCTTTAAGCTACTCTTTTTTTTCGATAGTCTACAGAACAAACCATCATTATAAAATGACATGCCTAATTATCCTATCCTGCCGAATTAATCTAATTAACCTAGTTAAGCCTTTAAATGTCCCTTTAAGCTGTATAGAAGTGTCTTGAAAAATATCTTGTAAAATATTATTTACTGTCATCATGGCAAAGATAAAATAAATCAGTTATTAGAAATGAGTTATTAAAACTATATGTTTAGAAATGTGTTGAAAAAAATCTTCTCTCCGTAAACAGAAATTGGGGGAAAGAATAAACAGGAGGGCTAATAATTCAGGGGGGCTAATAATTCTGACTTCAACTGTATATTTCAAACTAAATATCGAACACACTTTGGTTACAGAGGATCGCTGTCCACCCGTCTGGACAGTCGCACGCATCTCCTTCAGCGTTACACTGTCCTCCATTTAAGCAATCATCACACGTCAGGCTGCAGTCGTGGCCAAACGTCCCGTTCAAACACACTGTGACAGACAAGCCAAAAGTAAGGTTAACAAAAGTTACAAGAACTAATTAGAAATGGGAATATTTAACATAACAACAAACCAAACTTCTCAGTGAGGGTACTCTCTGCCCGCAGCTCTCCGTAGCTGTCCTCCTCATAGTCGTGATATCGCTCCAGGGGTTGTGGGTAATCCTGAAGGAGAGCGAGATGAAGGAGAGGACGCTCAACCACCACTGGACCGGGCAATTCCTCAACCGATCGCTGGAGAGCTGGAGAAAACACAGCGAGAGAAATGAATATATTTACATGATTTAATGTAATGTGTTTATGTTTGTGTAAATGTTTCAAAAGGCAGGAAACTGGGTGCTCACAGAGTGCAGTATCTAAGTATATTAATAGAGTGTTAAGAAGAAGGGAAAAATGCGGCTGGAAAAGATGCACAAGTATGAACGTAGCCTTGAGAGCATTGTCAAGCAAGGGTGACTGAGGCTGGTGTTAGAGCATCAAGAACCACCATATACAGACATCTGCATAGGCTACAGCTGTAGAGTTCCATGTGCCAAGCCACACCAAAACAATGTTAGAAGTGTCTGTGCTGGGCTAAAAAAAAGTACTGGTCTGTTGCGCAGGTCCTCTTTTCAGATGAAAGCAAATTTTGTATTTCATTTGGAAATCAAGATACCAGAGTATGAAGGAAGAGCGGAGAGACATCAAAGTCAATCTGCTTAAAGTGCAGTGTGAAGTTTCCACAGTCAGTGATGGTTTGGGGAGCCATGTCATATGCTGGTGTGGGTCTATTGTCTTTTATCAATTCAATTCACCTTTATTTGTATAGCGCTTATACAATGTAGATTGTGTCAAAGCAGCTTCACATAAAAGGTAACAGTAAATAGGAACAGTTTGTAGTGTTTAAGTTCAGTTCAGTTTAGTTCAGTTCAGTGTGGTTAAATAATCACTACTGAGAGTCCAAATACTGAAGAGCAAATCCAACGATGCGCAGCTCTACAGATCCCGAACCATGCAAGCCAGTGGCGACAGCGGAGAGGGAAAAAAAAACTTCACTAAAGGCGGAAGTGAAGAAATAAAACCTTGAAAGAAACCAGGCTCAGTTGAAACCAGGCTCAGTTTTCAAGCCTACAGTCAACGCAGCTCTATTCCAGGACGTTTTAGAGCACTTTATGCTTCCTGCTGCAGACAAGCTTTTTGGAGATGATGATTTTATTTTCCAGCAGGCCTTAGGACCTGCACACAGTGCCAAAGCTACCAGTACCTGGTTTAATGACCACAGTATCCCTGTTTATAATTGTTAAGGAAACTCACCTGACCCCATTGAAAATCTATGGGCTATTGTCAAGAGAAAAACCCAGAAATGCAAACGAGCTGAAGGCTGATATCATACCATAACACCTCAACTTTGTCAAAGGCTGATCACCTCTATGCTACACCGCCTTGATGCTGTAATTAGTGCAAAACAAGGCCCAAAGTACTGAGGACATAATACAGTACCATTAACACACTTTTAGAAGGCCAACTTGTGTTTAAGATCTTTTTTATTGGTCAAATGAAATATTCTCATTTTGTGAAATACTGGATTTGAGTTTTTTTTTATCTTTAATCCATAATCATTAAAACTGAATAAATGAAGGTATGAAATATTTCACTTTGTGTGTAGTGAACTAATATAACACACAAGTTTCACTTTTTGAATCTAGCTATATGGCTGTACCTTTCACTTTGCGCAAACGACCACAGAATGTTGCGAATAACCAAGTCATAAAAAAGCATTCACGAGAACTGTGACTAAATCAAACCCAACAGACAGCACATAACTGTCATCCCCATGATGTACTCACAAATGCAGGAGTGTCTGTCCTCACCAAGTCGATATCCAAACCGACAGAAGCAGTGATATGAGCCAGCCGTATTCTGACAAGTGTGGTCACAGCCTCCTTTATCAGACACACACTCGTCCACATCTACACAAACACAACACAAAGTGAATAATACTGTACGTCTCCTGCCTCTCCTTTAATGTTGGTCATCAGTAAACAGGTTGTGAAGTACCATCACATCCACATCCATCTGCATTGAGTCTGTAACCTGCCCTGCAGTAGCATTCATAACCTCCAGGGTAGTTTGTGCAATCCTGCTCGCAGCATGAAGTTCCTTCCTCACATTCCTCCAGATCTACAAAGCAAAGGCAATAACTAAAAAAATAAATAAAAACAAGAACAGGAAATCATTCATTTCATTCATTTTCTTTTCGGCTTAGTCCCTTTATTAATCCAGGGTCGCCACAGCAGAATGAACCACCAACTTATCCAGCACGTTTTTACGCAGCGGATGCCCTTCCAGCCGCAACCCATCTCTGGGAAACATCCACACACACTCATTCACACTCATTCACACTCATACACTACGGACAATTTAGCCTACCCAATTCAGCTGTACCGCATGTCTTTGGACTGTGGGGGAAACCGGAGCACCCGGAGGAAACCCACGCAAACACAGGGAGAACATGCAAACTCCCCACAGAAACGCCAACTGACTCAGCCGAGGCTTGAATCAGAGACCTTCTTGCTGTGAGGTGACAGCACTACTTACTGCGCCACCTCTCACAGGAAATCATATAACACACATATAGCATTTAACTTAGCATTTACACTATTGTCAAAAGTTTGGGATAAGTGGGACTTTTTTAATGTTTCAATGCTCATCAGGGCTGCATTTATTGAACAAATTCATGCTTCTTATTTAGTAATTCATTTATTCCTGTGATTTAAAGTAGATTTTTTTAGCATCATTACTCCAGTTTTCAGTGTCACAGGATATTTAAAAAATAAGTCTAATATGATGATTTGAGACTTAATACACGTTTGATTATTAAAAATGTTGATTGACAGCTGTTTGGCTTCCTTTTTTGCAGAAACCATCATATATGAAAAAACAGCATTCAAAAATGTTTATTTTTTTAGAAAATGACTTTATTTAAGGGCTCGAATATAAATAGGGATCTCAAATAGTGATTATTTAGACGTTTAAAGAGCTTTTTAATGTGAAAATTGAAAAAAATAAATAAATAAATCCTGTTATTTAAAAATGTATGTTTATCAGAAAGATTACAGTGGCAATTTTCTACAAAAATGTAGGAGAAAACATCTTATTTTATTTTGAAATAAGGCTGTTAATCATAAATGACTGAGCATCAATAATAATTGCCCATATAGTAATCTGATATACAGCAAAAATGCAAATGATATGTATGACATATGCTGTAATTTATTTTTTGTATTTCACATAAGCTATATGTCATATATGCAACATACAATTCAAAATATTGTAAAAAAAAATTCAACCAATGGAATTACTAATATATACATATATTCGTTCAAATAAATCACCTATAATCACATCTATATGTTCATATATGGCCATATATCAGCAAATCAACAAATTAAAATCATTTCTGAAGAATAATTTGACACAAAGAAGACTGTAGTAATGATGCTAAAAATTCAGCTTTGTTTAGAAACCATATAATACAATTGTAATGGAGGCCAGCTAGGAAGTGCTGTGAGGGTAAACCTCACTCCTCTGACCTCTAAAGGTGCTCTAGTGACAGACGCTAGATGCCATGGTCTTTAGCCTCCTTGTTAGAGTAACCGACTCCCAATGTAACCCCCTGCCAATCCTGCGCCATTCAACCCACTCCGAGCTGGTATCAAACCGGCGATCTTCCGCATGGAAGTCGGTTGCTCTAACAAGGAGGCTAAAGTCCATGGCCTCTAGTGTCTGTCGCTAGAGCGCCTTTAGAGGTCAGAGGAGTGAGGTTTACCTGCACAGCAGTTGCTAGCTGGCCTCTGTTTCACAATATATTAAAACACATTAAAACCAAAAATAACACTGCACAATGTTACTGTGTACTGCACGTATTATTTACTTAAATAAATGCAGTCTTGGTAAGAGAAAAATATATATATTTTGTGACAAACAATAAATAAAATTGATCCTCCCCAAAAATAATGCCAAACTTATGACTGGCAGGCATTTGACTTTGCAGGAACTAGTCTTTATATACATGAGAACTGGTGCTTTTAAAGGTTTATCAGTGCTGATGAATACACAGTTTCAAGAAATGGATTTAATTAGCAATACTCTTTCAAATGTTTGTACCCTTCTGTACACCTGCATACTCACCCAAACAGGTTTTGAGGTCTTCGGCGAGCTGATAACCATGATTACAACTGCAGACGGGTCCAAGAACACCATGCTGACATCGATGTGAACAGCCACCGTTATCAGAGTCACAGCTATTGACAATCTCCATTTCAATACCTACAGGAAGCAGATAAAGCAATGAATATTCAAAGAAATTGATTAATAATCCTTTAACAGTGTGAAGTGCAATACGTTAGATAAAATAGATGTTGCTAGCATGGATTGTGATGTTGTTTGCATGCTTCTAAAATGAGTTACCATGTTGCTAACAAATTTTTAACATGAATCATATTGTTAGCATTAATTAAGGTGTTATAGAATGAAGTAGCACTGTGTTAACATGCAGTGGTGTAAAGAGAACAGAAAATCATACAAGTAAAAGTACCATTACTGGCCAAAAATATAGTGCAAAGTACTAGAGTAGTGACACACTACGGAAAATTTAGTTTATTTGATTCACCTATAGCGAATGTCTTTGGACTGTGGGGGAAACCGACGCACTCGGAAGAAACCCACATGAACACGGGGAGAACATGCAAACTCCAAACTCGTTTAACCTAGGAGTCAAAAATCTAGCTGTGCCGAAATGTTAATGCTGAAGTTATTCACTTTAAACCCTGAATAACAAGCTACAAGTGTCCAGCAGTTGGCGCCACAAACGAAGCTCACGCAGCCCTGATAGAATACAAGCAATCTGCGTAATCATGTGTTCGAAAGCGTAACATTCTGTAGTGTATTTAGTTCTTTAAGGTTCTTTTGTGATTTCAGTCATTTTACAGTAGTCATCCCTCATCTTCTGATCAGTGACACACAGTTTAAACATTTCATGATCATTTCAGGTAACAATTTAGCAACTTCTTGTACATTTTTAATACTTCCACACTGCATGTTTGCAGCATTTATAAAATGTCAGTTTCTTGAGGTCAGACTGTCTGATGTGATTGTTCTACAGTATCTGTGCTTTGATTGGAAATTAAAGGACTAATTACTTAGTCACTCACCATAGACAAGAAAAAATAAACATATAAAGTATTGACTGCAGGTTTTGAAGGAAAATAGTAAGCAGTAGAAGTATCAATACAGCACTAGTAATGCACTCAAGTATAAGTACACATTTTTAAACTACTTAGTGAAGTCAAACTCCTGAGAAAAACTACTCAATTATAGTAATTTGAGAATTTGTAGTTTGTTACTATACAGCACTGCACCATGAATTAACATTCTGCATGTTTCTAATTGTTTTAAGCAACTTGTTTTTTGAAACCTGCTAAACAATTTCATAATTTTACTGTATTTCTGGTCAAACACAGTACACTAAAACAATTCATTGGATTTACTAAATTTTAAGGTAACTCTGGTTGCAAACAATTTATATGGACTGAATTTAAACAAACAAATAAAGTTGAACATTACTCAATTTAATTAGTTTGTTTAAATCCAGCCGATTTAAATTGTTTGCAACCACTTACCTTCAGAAAATTTAGTAAATCCAAATTATCATATTTTTTCAGTGTAAATGCAGCCCTGATGAGAAACAGATACTTTTAAAATAATCTTTAAAACTACAAGCTTTTAGATAGTTGTGTAGTTTAAACACTACAGTTATCAATTGCTTCTTAACTATGATTGATTCTCTTGATAAAATATCACTATTGAAAGTACCTGTATATTAGCAATTTGTATGTGAACCATCCATTTTCCCCCTTGTAAAAAAAGTTGTCATTCTTCTCTGAAACATGACCAAAAGTTAATCAACTGAATGTAACTCACGGTAGCATTTCCTTCCATCAGAGCCCAGCTCATATCCTGGATTGCAGATGCAGGAGAAAGAGCCTGGTGTGTTCCTGCAACTGTGTGCACACGCCGCCAGTCCTGTTTCACACTCATTGACATCTGAAACACACCGTTTACAAGTTACCGATGACAAGTTGCCTATTACACACACATCTGATTAGACTCAGGATTTCCTGACTCACTTTTAGTCAAACAAACTGAAATTTCTGCCTCGTGTAATCACTTAAAAGTATATCAATGGCTGTAACTGGCTCATGGATCGTGGAAAGCTCTGCTCATTGTCTCCAACTCCAGCCCAGGCCAGTGTTGAAAAGACAAGCCATCTAATCCGTCTAATTAAAGACAGTGCTTCCACTGTTCTCACACCATGGGAAAGAAACTACTTTAAAAAAACTTTGGAAAAAAAAGAGGCTCCAGCAGATGAGACGCCGTTTAATACTTTCCTTGACAGTGCAACTGAACCCTACGCCGCTGCTGTCAGAAGCTTTTACCTTCACAGCTCTTCTGGTCCAATGCTAGCATGAAGCCTTGGCGACAGCTGCACACAACCCGACCGCCGTCACTGCGACATAAATGCGCACAGCCGCCGTTCCTCTCCGCACATGGGTTCCTCACTGAAAAAACACACCATTTAAGCCAGATCAAGTCATTTCACTGGCCTTCTCCATCACACACATAAACTCTCATTATCTTGTCAACACAATCCATGCAGTACACATACAGAATTCCTGCAGTCTTTCTCTGTCTGCATTCCCATACTTTCTAGGCCAGGTCTTAGTCAAGATGTGACATAAAACACATCATATATGCAATACGCTGTGGAGAGCTTTCGGTGTACAGATTTCATCCAAAATAAATATGTGAAGGGAAAAAAATGTGTTTTAACCAGCAAGATATACTGCATGAGTGAGGCAAGGAATAATGTCAGCTTTATACCAGCTATAAACTTACCTTTCAACACATTTTTATAGATTTGGGTGCAAATCGGGGTTATTTGACCTGCTCAATACCAAAGAAAACAGCAGTGTATGTTCACTACGGCAATTTGTGTTTTGGTATTACTTTGTTTTGATGGTCCCTTTAACGCATCTTGTTGAATTTAAGTTACATTGCATCTACATGCCAACTAATTCTCATTAGATTATAAGTAGACTGTTAGGGGTGGGTTGGGGTTAGGGTTAGTGTAAGTTGACATGTACTTGCAAAGTTTCTTATAGTCAGTTAAATGTCTATTGAAGGAGCAGAATCAACAGATATTAAGCAGACAGTCTACTGATACTCAAATGAATTGGCAGGTAGTTGCAATGCAACTTTTAGTTAACAAAATGTGCAATAGGGACCATCAAAATAAAGTGTGTTTTTTTAAAAACCCCAACTAAAGTAAATACACTAAATATGCAAATACTGTAAATATGATATTCAATGGTGATGTACAGCACAACAGATCATTGTTTTTCTTTGTGCATTCCAGTGGTGGGTATTTTGGTGACTCTTTCTGACCATTACATAAATCCAAGTCAGCATACTAGTGACTGGTTTTCTTGTAAGTGAATCAGTGAGTGTTTACATACACAGACATAATGTGATTATAATGGGATTTTGGCAATATTCATATACATAATATAAACTTCAAGTCATGTAAACACAATACTTAAATCAAACAAACAGTTTCCCCTTTACTACCATTCAAAAAACACAAGCATCACATGAGCTTCACATTAAAAATGTGAAAATAAAGCACATGAAATCAATTAAAAGCACATGAAACATTTTCATGTGTGAAAACAGTAAACGCCTTGGACTGCAAACCAGTCTTAAAGGGGTGGTCCACAGTGTATTTTTAAGGCTTGGTTGTGTTTATAAGATGTAAAGCAGTGTGTGCTCGTGCTTCATTTGTATAAAATCAGGTTAATTTTTCATATAACTTACTTTGATTTTATACTGCTACTCAAATAACATGAAACTACTGTTATATTTCCTAGTTTCTCTGAAAGGCCCACCCTCAAGAGGCTCTAATTTGGTCAGCTAACATAATGTGCTGTGATTTGCAGATTGGCTCCACGTCACCACCTCACACCACTTCAAGCACACGCTATTAAGCTGTGTAAACAGCCATATGAGTTTGCCTGAATCAAAAAGAAAATGAAGAGCACACAGATGAACATCACGCTTGCTCTCTAAAATAAAGTCTGACAAGTGTCTTTCACATATATTCGGAATAAACATGTGTAAGTAATATAAAGCGTTCACATATCTTTTGCGAGTTTGTTATCTGAGATGTGGAATGCAGGTAAAGCGGCCGTATAGAGAGACACTGAAAGCGTCCACATAGAGAGACACTCCAGTGCTGCTGAAGATTGTTGCTGTTTACAGCGGTTTGACTGATAAATATGAATTTGTAGCTAAATTGTTAGCGGTGCCAAACAGCATTTCCCATTGTTTACATCCTTGTTTATGTCCTCGCTACAACATACCGTTAACGCTAAAACTGTGCATGAAATTGTTTAATTTTAACAAATAAAAATACTCACAAGCCACATCTTCGTTGGTTGGAGGAATTTTAGCCAAATCAAGCACTGAACTGAGAGGGATTCTGGAAGCTATCCTTTGTCAAATGCTAGCTATGTATTTTTTATAATTCTCTGGAACATAATTAAAATTAACCTGTGAGCTCAGGCGACACGGTGGCGCAGTAGGCAGTGCTGTCGCCTCACAGCAAGAAGGTCGCTGGTCCGAGCCTCGGCTGGGTCAGTTGACGTTTCTGTGTGGAGTTTGCATGTTCTCCCCGCGTTCACATGCACCTCCGGGTGCTCCGGTTTCCCCCACAGTCCAAAGACATGCGGTACAGGTGAATTGGGTTAGCTAAATTGACCATAGTGTATGAGTGTGAATGAGTGTGTATGGATGTTTCCCAGAGATGGGTTGCAGCTGGAAGGGCATCCGCTGCGTAAAACATATGCTGGATAAGTTGGCGGTTCATTCCGCTGTGGCAACCGCAGATTAATAAAGGGACAAAGCCGAAAAGAAAATGAATGAATGTAAGCACGTCATGTCCTTTGGAAGCCCAAAATACAAAAACAAAATGAGCTCTGTGGAAATATCAGCGTTTGGACTGCATTTTAGCTTTCTCTGCTATAACATTACACGCCTCTGGCCATGCCACTTTGCTGCGGGGGGTGTATGCGCGTCCTGAATGCGCGTATCCTGAAGTCCTTGTGATCTCACTAGCCCAGATGTATTTTTTGTAGTCCCTAATCTTCGTTCGCTGTAGGCTTTGTTAAGCTAATTCTGTAAAAGCTATTGTCTCCCTTTGCATTGAACTTTGAGCGTATTACATTCAGAGATGTTGTTTCTGTTTATACAACTACATTAAACATCAACTAAAGTTTAAAATGTGATAAGATGTGTAGTGGGCCACCCCTTAAAGTTGCACAGGGATATTTCTGGAAATAGCAAAAAATACATTGTAGGGCGTAAAATGGTAGATTTTTCTATTATGCCAAAAATTATTAAAATTTTAAGCAAAGCTCATGTTCTATTAAGTGTTTTTATATATAACTTGCACAACATTAAAGGTGATTTTATCAATAGTTAGATATTTTAACCCTCAGATTATATATATATTCCAATAGTTGTAACTTGACCAAATATTGTCCTATCCCATCAAACCATACATCAATGGAAAACATTTATTTATTCAACCCCATTTATTCAACTTTCAGGGGATATAAACATTTTAAAAAGACATTGATGACAAGATTTGTGCCAAAATCAAACAAAAATACCCATTAGGTATGATCTGTAACTATAGAATATTACTAAATATTAACATATACAAGTGCTATGCAAGATTTTAAAATCTTTAAATGAGTGACTTTTAAAGTTATCGATTTTATTATTTCATAATTTACAGATGGTCTTTAGTTTGTCCCTGCTGCTGAGCTGGTGGTGGTGCAACTTGTTTCTAGTCCCTGAAGTCAAAGATTCATAGCATTACATTGGTTTCCTATGTTGTAGCATTGCACAGTCATAGTACTGTTTGTAAGAGTGGACTTTATGTATTAAACTGGCAGACTCTTATACAAGGACTGATATAAGCTTGATCACAACAATATGAAAACAATTAATCCTTTTGCCGTCTGCTTCTGACAAAAACACGCAATGCTCGCATGTTTTTTGTCAATGTCAAGAGAAATTATCTGTACAAAAGGATACACATTCCCCCTCTCTTCCTCTTTCATTTTCCTTGTCTTCACCTAACTCTGTGGTAACACTTCATAGGGGAACAATGGTCTCTGGTGAGTGTCAGGACATTGGATCTGGGTACAGTGTACAATGAATCTGATTTTGGCAGACATACTGGAATTGACGCCATGTTTGCCAAGATGATGATGCTGTTAGTCTGCATAGTACAGTATTTCTAAATCGCTATTTAAAGCAGGCAAAAGAATAATGCACTGTTTTCATGTTCACTGTTACTGGAATCCTTGACCCCATTATTAAAGTTAATAGATACTCTTGAACTAAACCACTTTATGAAAGTACTCAAATTCAGTTTAAATTTAGTCTAACTTCATTTGAACTAATCCAGGACGGACTCTGCAGTCTCTTTGATGGACATGAATGTCAGAGAAAAAGGCACATCTGGCTTTTAGTGATCACTTTCTTGAGCTTCACCCTTTCAGCCAAAACTCTTCCATCCATACTGTACGTCCAAGAGCTACATACTGACTTTATGAGATAGCTTCAGACCAAAGCTTTTCCTGCTTTCATCCTCCTGTCAGCATGCTCTTTGACTATCAGCATGTGACAGAGACATTTTATGAACAACGTCATGAACATAACAAAACTTTCAGAAGGTAAAGAGTTTAAATAAGCAACAAAAAGAACCACTTCTGCACCCTGCTGAAACAACTGGCTTAGACCGATGTGAATTTCCATACCGGTCCAGATTTGATATGCAGTACAGTATTTAAAAATGATAATTCACATAAAATGATTGCCTTATTCTAGTCTTATGCATTTGTAACCAACATTTCAATGTTAAAATAAATAAAAACTTTTAAACAATTGGGTAACAAGTCAATCAACACTCTCTTATTGCTTGACAGACATCCATTGTAGATTCAGGAGTACATTGGGTAACATTAAACTGTTTTAGTTTATATGCTGATAAATGTTTGGTATTTACTTCACACTGTAAAAAATTCTATGACATTATAAATCATGACAACTAATGTTTTTAAGTTACTTTAACTGAATTTGATAAGTTAATCAGGTTTCAACTACAGTTTTGTAGCTACAAAAAGTTTAACATAATATTTTTAGTCAGTTTGACTGATTTAACGGTGCAATTGTAAGTTTGACACCCAGTGGTTGAACTAGGTAATGCACCCCTGGTTCAAAACACACGCTAGAGCAGGTTGCCAGATTGACGATACCAACAAAGGCTGATTTAAGTCGTGTTCTAAATAAAAGCAACGGCATGGGATAGAAGGAATATTTTCTATGTTAAAAGCAGTTTTTGTCCTAACCAACACCTGCAATTTATATATTAGAAATGGCTTCTATTTCTTGCAGGTAAACAACAGAAAACTGACGATGATCACCTCAGGTACACCTCATGTACTTTATTCAGTGTTAAATGTTAATAATGTGAGATTGAATGCCATTTTACCTGACATTTACTGCCATAACACTGAAAGCAGCAGCAGATAGTTCTTGAAAATGAAATAAACCTTTTAGAACTGTGATTCAGTGCAAGCCTACACATATCAGTGATTCAGCTGTACATTTAATAATATTAAAGAGGTTTAATATGTATTAACTAGATTGTAAACCTTACCATTTCGTTGGGGTGCAGTAAGTGCACTATTCTGTGCTTCTGAATGGCTTTAAATTTCTGTGTTTGGTCTGGTCCAAACAGCCCAACTGCTTATCATTGCAAATCTCATCACGCAGTGTGCTGTTAAGACACAGGGTTACAACGTAACCTGCTCACCTAATGTATTTTTATGCTTTAGAAGAGTCAAAAACTTACATACAGCACCTTTAAGATGAGATTATAGAAAGGTTCATTTGATTCAACTAAAAAAATAAGGCAATATTGTTTGTTTAGTGATACCAATGTTTTTATTTATTTATTTCTACCTCTTTTTCCTTGCTTTTGTGGATATGTAAATTATGCACTCCTTTAGACAATGCCAAAATTGACCCATATAACAACGAAAACATGTAAAGCCATGAAAAATTAATCAATAGTAGAGAAGTGTTGTGTCATAAATGAGTAAAATCTTGTCAATGGCAGAGAACCTGGAAAAGTTTTATTAAAGGTTTTTTTGTTTCCTTTTTTTTTTTGAAAAAGGAAAAGAAAGAACCCACTTCCGAATTGTATTCAAACAGGTGCAGATATAATAAAATAAAAATATTTTGATCAGGAAAAAGTTCAAAAGATCTATTTTTATAGGGAAAAGGAGATAGTTCAGGAAGTATTCAAAGTGTGTATTTTTTTGCAATCTCCACAAAATACACTGTTAAGTGTGACATCTAATGTAGATGCAGTAAATAAGATGAAGACTCACATCTACAGCGCTTGCCATCCGCTGTAAGCTGGTATCCACGTCTGCAGCGGCACTGGAAGTGAACTGGAGAAAGCTGGACACAGTCATGCTCACAACCTCCTTTATTTACCGAACAGGATAAAACAGCTGAAGGGAAGGAGTGAGAAAAATGACAGGGAAATGGCAGTTAAGATACAGCACACAATTCAAAATAATTCAATCATGGGAAAAACTTATTCACACCTTACTCAATTTTTTATTTGTACATTTGAGAGCAAAATTCTGACAACATATAGCTTTAGCAAAAAAATAAAAGTCAGGCACTGCTAGCCAAATGCATGCATGGGGGGGGGATACAGAATATGAACATAATGCCTGTCCCACAGCTAAAGCTTAGCCAAAATTGAGTAATGCCATAAGACAATGAGCCCAAGCACACCAGCACATCTAAAAGCAAAGCTGAATAGGAAAACTAAAACAGTCAAGGTGTTGCATAAGTTCAATTAAAGTCCAGGCCTCATCTGGAACGGTGAGAGCTGTGCTGAAAAACTGAATGATTATAAGAAACTGATACAGTTATACATAAAATGTTTACTTTAAATACTTACAATTCAATAGGGGATCCTAACTTTTTCACATGAATATATTCCAAATATCTTGAGATGGCTACTTCCAGCACGATATGTCAATGTCAAGCAATGTCAAAAAATCTCTAACTACTATCTTAAATGTGACTGTAAGATCAACAAACTGACACAGCCTCACAGTCACAAGATCTCACTCCAATAGAGATTCACATCATGAATGTGCAGCAGACAAATCTGCAGAAGCAACTATACAGTATGATGGTCTAAGATCAAAAAAGTCCAAATTCTCTGAGAAATGTTTCCAGCTCCTTGTTGAATTCATGTCATGAAAAATTAAACGCAAATGGGGGTCCAATCTAGTACTAGCAAGCCAGTGGGTGTCCAGTATATTACTATTTAAAAATAAGATGAATATTTGTCTTCTCCACATACTGGTTAGTACAATTCTTTGCATGCAAATTCAAACTAATCTTGTCATGTTGTTATTTTTTTAGCGCTTTAATAAGATCTTGCAGCTGAAGACATTAAACTGCAAAACAAATGTGTTGTTTTTGGGAGAAAACGTTAAAAAACTGTCAGCACTTTGTTTGCTTAAGAGTGCACTCACTTTATATAATACTTTGTGGTAGCACCTTTGGCTTTAATTACATCAGTAATTCTGTTTGGATTGGACTCTATCAACAAAGCACATCTGGAATTCACCACTTTAGCCCTCTTTGTCTTGCAAGAAAAGTTCAAATTGCAAAATGACTTCCAGTTCACAGTGAGTTGGTTCACAGATTTGTTACACATCTGAAGCTTGTCAACTGACACCATTCCAGGAAAATGATCTCTTAAAAAATAATTTAGTTGGGTGATCAATCAATGTTAATTTGCTCTTTTTATAAATGAGCTTCTGGCCCTGCGGAAGATTAGCATAAAACAGTGCTCAATTAGAATTTATTCAAGGTTAAATATGAAAACAGGTGAGTTACAAGTTATCATTAAACATAACATGGAATATGTTTGCTTTTATGCAATATGGTAAGTGAATAACTTTTACATTAAAGGGGTAATTCACCAAAAAATGTTTATTTATTCATGTTCGTGCAATCAAAGATAGGTCACGTTTTTCTTAAGTAAAACAAAAAGTTTTTAGCTGAAACTGTGTTCCTTGGTTTTTTCATGACAAATATAATATAATATAATATAATAAAACCATAAACATCGTCAGCTGAGGAAGTTCAACCTGCCACAGGAGCTACTCGTACAGTTCTACTCAGCTGTCATCCAATCCATCCTCTGCACTTCAATCACCGTCTGGTTCGGCTCAGCTGCCAAAACCGACCTCCGTAGACTACAGCGAATAGTCCGGACTGCTGAACGAATCACTGGCACAACCCTTCCTACACTTCAAGAACTGTACTCTTCCAGAGTGAGTAAAAGGGCTCGCAAAATCACTCTGGACCCCTCACACCCAGCACACTACCTGTTCGAACTGTTACCGTCTGGTCGGCGCTTCAGAGCACCAAGCACAAAAACAGCCAGACACAGGAAAAGTTTCTTTCCTCAGGCTGTCTACCTTATGAACAGTTAAATATTCCCCTACTGTGCAATAAATATGTGCAATACTTTCTCATATGCACTTGTACACAGCACCTTATATCAATATACAATGCAATACTTTCTACATTCGCACTTGTACACAGCACCTTATAACCTGTATATTTATAACAATCTGTACATACAACTCAACATACAGGTTTCTTCACTAACCGCATCTGTTTAATGTTTATCATTTTTTATTATTATTATTTTATTTTTTCAGATTTATTTTGTGTTGTCACTTGTCACTTTATGTACACTGGAAGCTTCTGTAGCCAAAACAAATTCCTTGTGTGTGTGAAGCACACTTGGCAATAAAACTGATTCTGAACAAAGCAATTAGTCTGTGTAAAAGTATTTACAACATTGTTTATCTTTAAGCAAACAGTCCACAGGGATGTCTTGTTCTCAAGAAAATTATTTATTTAAATGGGCTTTAAGTCAGGAGCCTTGGGTATTCATTTAGTTTTTACAGATATGTGTAACACGGAGTCGGGCTACAACCGAGGTGAGGGTCCAAATGCAGTTTATTTACAACTTAATTAGGCAGGCAAGGGTCAAAACAGGAGTAAACTTTATCATGGGGGTAATCCAAAAGTGCAGGCTTGGTCACAGGCAAAGAGGTCGGTGCAGGCGGCAAACAGCATAAACAATTAAACCACGCAAGGCTCAAAAGGCATGACAAGGCTAGACAGGAATAATGCTTGGTAATGTTACAGGTGAACAAGACTCAGCAAAGTCTGTGTGTGTGAGAGGTAAATATAAAGTCCAGGTAATCAGTCCATGATGAGTTACCAGCTGTGTGAGTGTAATCAGGGGGAATTAGGAACTAGGGTGTGTGTGAGGTGCATGATGGTATTTGTAGTCCAGTTCAGTGATAGATGGGTAAGTTCTCCAGCGATCTGAAAGGGTTAGATTGGTGGTGATCGTGACAATATGTTTCTTTTGATTCTCAAAATTCCAGTAGCCTTGATATTTTATGAATAATTACACACCATATTTTCAGCTAAAAGTCTCCTTTAATGTTTAACTAGGAACAAAAACCAGCAAATGTTCATTTTTAGGTGAACTATTACTTTAAATAATTATTTTAATATTTAAATTAATAATTTAATGAAAATGTTGATTTTATTATCTAATTTTGTTCAATTTTTATTTCATTGATTTTAAAATTCCAAATGTAATTTATTAAAATCCACTCTTTGAAGCTACTTTCTATAACAATATCAAAGAGACTTGAGGAACAGTCATTGAATGATCTTGTCTAAAGCATTCTTCATGAAAATCCTCCAAGCAATTATTTTCCAAAGCTGAATCATTTAGCAAAAACAGTTTACTGCGACTGGACCATTTTTCTCTGATGACTGATATGGGGCTTTGATGGAAAAGCAAACAGTCTCTCACTATGCTCAAGTGTTTAGACTGTGATGCTTGGCCATGTTTTTCAAAAAAGATAGTCATCTCAGGACAAAAATAGCTTTGTTCTGCACTATTTAAAAGCCATCTGTTGTGGTAAGAGAACAGACTGTGGGAATGTTTGTGGTTGATAACGACAACCTGTAATCTCAGGTCATTAATGTCTAGAATGATGCTTCCAGAGTAAACCCTGAGACCTGAAAGATTTCAAATTTATGACTGGTGGATCGACTCTTTCATTATCTCTTGTCTAATGATGAGCCTGCTGTGCGGATGATGTCCTAATGTCAGTGGCCTTCCAGTCTTTCTCCACCCACTTTTTCTGTGATTGTTCACTGACCTCTTTCATCAAACAGAGTCAGACAAAGGTACAGATTAGCTCCAGACAAACATACACAGTAGTTCAGTTCATTTCAGGCATTTGATCAGCCAGTGATGGAAAAAAGAAGAAAGATGAGCCAACAGATAAACAAAAACAACAACAAAATCAGAAAATTATAATTATCTACCTAATATACATATTTGATACTTGGACACGGAATGAAATTGAAAGGTTTACATTTTTGTTTTATCGCATCAAATGTTTAGCAGTTTAATAGTCATCCAGGTAATTTTTAATCAAATAGGTTTAAACCTATAGATTATTTAGAATGATATAAACACTAACAGTGGTCCTAATGTATTTACTGTTTTACATTTTTAATTTCCATAGCTTCAGAGAATCCAAAAAGGTCCAGATATTGATAAATAATTGAATCATTTGTACAGTTTATGCAAAAAAACAAAAAACCAACAACAAACAAAACGATTTTCTTTCTATTTTTGTCTTGTTTGTAGTCTGAATATCTAGGTTATGACAATTTTACTTAGCATATTGGCAGTTAATTTTACTTGTGTTAAGAAAAAACGTCTGAAGGTTTTTGACTTCTGAAGGTGAAAACAAAACAATATTTTCACTTGATCGAAGAATTTGCAGATAGAAACAAGACAAAGTAAGAAAAGTATTTTTTTGGACTGTGTGATTAGTCATTTTCTGTACCTGAGGATTGTTAGACTCCCCAGAAAACTGTCAAATCAAGCTATTCAAACTATCTTCATTCGTTCATTCATTAATTTTCCTTCAGCTTAGTCCCTTATTGATCGGGGGTCGCCACAGCAGCATAAAATATATGTTTTTCGCCACAAAAACATAAAATATATGTTTTATTCAGTGGATGCTCTTCCAGTCGCAACCCAGTACTGGGAAACACCCATACACTTCCGGATTCATACACACTCATACACTATGGCCAATTTCCCTTATACCACATGTATTTGGATTGTGGAGGAAACCCACGCAAACACGGAGAGAACGTAAGCTCCACACAGAAATGCCAACTGGCCCAGCCGGGAGTCGAACCAGCCACCTTCTTACTGAGTCACCGTGCCACCCCTCAAACCATCATGTTAAACTATATTCATATCGCAATATTTACAGAAGAAAAAAAAAATATTGCAATATCAGATTTATCCAAAATCATTCAGCCCTACTATCTTATTTAATACTTTCTGTATAAATGATAACAGAGTTACAATTAAAGATTAAGAGTTCACTTTAAATGTTTAAATAGGTCAAACTTTGCAATGACAGTCAGTCACTCTTACTGTATCACCACTAAAATGTCTGAGCATCACAGCAGTTTTAAACCACAAATCTTAAACCATTCAAGACACTGGCTGCCAAATGTCCTCAATCCACAGTCTACATTTCAGAATTGAGGCTAAATATGTATTGTCATAACAGGCACATTAGTCAGCCTCATTGTGGAGGAGTGTGTCTGTCCTCAAAAAATCCCTGCATATAATACTTACACATGGTCCAAATCAGATCTTAAAGCGTCACCGCAATCATACAGTAGTCTCTCTCCAAAATAAACTGGTAAATAATGTTGACAAAAGATCATTTTCTGAGGTGAGGATGTGAAAGAAATCTTTACATTTTGGATGTATGATAGGATAATATGTATTTTGGCAGAGAAAGCTTGGGTGAATTGACAATTAAGGTTTTATCTAGCAGTCATAATTCAGAGCTTAATAAGCTTCTGGCTTGAGGTATCAGAAAGATTACTAGCTTCTTAAATTACAGTTAAATGAAACCAGGATCCTGAATGAAACCCTCATTGATTAATTAGCGGCATCTGCTTTTGGTTTACTTTAGTATTGCGTTCCATCTCAGCTTCAGTTTAGATTGTGGTTTTATAAAAGAGTTGGTCTGATATCAAAAAAGAAATAAATGGCCCTGGACTCCTCGGCTCTCTTGGGAAGGTAAAAGATTCAACTGCTGATTCAGCTGAAAAAACGTCAACGCTGCTACTGCATCAGACATACAGCAAAGAAAACAGATTCCAGAATTCAACTTTCCTAAATGGATTATAAATGTCATTTATTATTTACATGTCAAACAGGCTTGGAAACTGAGTGGAATGTTCTTGGTTCAAAACAAGGTAAGCTCCGTCCTCAGTATATGCGACATGCAGGCGATAACAACAGATTTGTACTTCAATAAATTAAAGCTGAAATTAAATATACAGCAGAGGTCAAAAGCTTCCAGAGGGGAAATATTTGGCGCAGTTTTTGTTTTTAGTAACCCAACAAGTTTATTCAAAGCATTCAAATGAAGAATGTGGTATATTAAGAGGAGGAAAATACTTGGTTAAAGCTACACTGTAAATAAAATCCAGAATTTGACGGTTTATTTTTGGCAGTTGGGGTGATTACAGAAATATACTGTACATTACTGACATTAAATGACAGAAATTTACTTAAATATTAATTTCTGGTAAATTTCTGTAATTCAACCTCTGTTATTTTACAGTAAATTTCTGTAATTTAACGGCAGTTATTTTAAGTTTTTTTTCCTGGCAACCCAGCAGCCAGAAATAAACTGTAAAATTACGGATTTTAATTTTACAGTGTATTTAACTGACAAAAGTATTGATAAAAAAGGCAAGTTATTGCTAATCATATAACCAACAAAGTAAACATTGGCTACAATATAACTGGTTGGTAATATTTACTGCTTCTTGTGCATTAGATTAGCAGTCATTTCTTATAAGCATATCTTCTCGCATTTAAATAAATAAAACAAATAAAATGTGAGCAAATACAGCAACGAAACCAAAAATATTCATGTGGATCATTCAAGTAACAACAGTTTACATGTAAACTTTAAAACAGGGTCAGTTTTATAAATTCAACAGTTATTTTCTCTTGTGGCCTATACTATAGGTATACGCCTTTTATCTTATTTAGACAAGTAAATAAAAAAATAATGTATTTTGTTTGATACCTCTTATTTTGGTAAAATAATTGACATGTGGCAGATTCTGTATCAAATCTTTTGGTTTCAACTTTACAAAAGTTTACATACTTTTCTACCACAGCCACCCAATGTGTTCTTAGAAAGTATATTAACATAGCATCAATGTGTTTGAACAAATAGACAAATGTATACATTTTTCTATGAAAATCACTATCAGCCGCTATATTGAAGAAGCATACTGCTATGTACTGGTAGACTGGAATTAACTGAAACAAATAGGTTTTAGCTGAAATGCCAATATTTTTAAAATATAGGTGGGTGTTTACCAGAAACAGCAAACATTTTATGGATTATAGCCATTTTGTAAATGACAATGGCATTTTTAAAAAATGTTTTATAAAGATGTTCACGTGGGTTTCCTCCGGTTTCACTCACAAGTCCAAAGACATGCAGTATAGGTGAAATAAATAAACTAAATTGGCTGAAGTGTATGAGTGTTAATGAGTGTGTATGGATGTTTCCCAGTGATGGGTTGCAGCAGGAAGCGCTTCTGCTGCATAAAACATTTGCTGGATAAGTTAGTGGTTCATTCTGCTGTGGCAACTGAACTAGCCACTAAACTGACAAAATGTAAAATGCTTACATTTCCTTGTGAGATCAGGCTGGTAAAACATGTTCAGTGCATGTGGGAGTACTTGACAAGCAAAATAACAATTTTACAACATTATTGTTTTGTAAATGTAGCATAAATTAAAAAAAACAAAACATGAAAACATAATTTGGGGAAATAAAATAATACCAAAATAAAGTGCCATTTCAACATTCCCTTTTTCCCCATTGTATGCATTTCTGTTAACGTGTTTTGCTTCATGCACTTTAGAATCTATTCCATGAAAATGAACAGCAGATGCTATTGATAGAGCTTTACTTTCATTTGTCCAAAACAGTCCTTTTTTTATTAATAATAATATTTCATACACTGTAAAACCCAACAGTCAACTTTATCAAATGAGTGTAGTTAACTCAAAATTTACTGAGTTAATTCTACTCATTTGAAAAGAATTTTGAACTCAGTGTTGAAGATAATGAGTTAGTTAAATACCTCATTGCTTCACCTTAAATTGGGTAAGTTCACAGTACTCATAAAGATTCGTTTTTTTTAATCAACTGGTTTGTAGCAATCAGTTTCCTCAAACAGTGTGAGTTGCCTTAACCTATTGAGTTTTACAGTACTCAGTGGTTTGAGTTCTCTTCATTTATGGGGTTTTACTGTGCTCAAATTACTCGATTTAATTAAATGGATTAATTCACAGTACCCATTAGGATTAGTTTTTAAACTTAAATGGTTTGAGTTACTTTAACTTTTTGTGTTTTACAGTGTAGCATGTGCTATATACCCAAAGTAATGACATATTTAATCATTTCTTGTACTTTAAATAAACAAAACTGAGCGTTTATGAATAAACTGCCAAATCTTTGAAGTCAAAAGTCCCCCCAAAAAAACATATTTCAAGAAGATTTTTTTTTTTTCAAGTAATGTCCAAATTAAAGACTTTTTCAGTTGTCATGCGGCCTCCCAGTATAGCACAAAGACAAAGTTTGACTGCTCACTTGGTTCACAATTTGTATTTATTCTGTTCTGTTTCATGTTTTCAGTGAATGTCCATGCAGGAAATTCCTAAGCTCTGAAACAGGGCTATACAAAAACCTTTTATTGTTATTACCACCACAAATTGGAAAAGCAAAGCCCCTTTATCCAGACACCATTAGCTAAATCGATTCCCACAGGGTTTTTTTTTTTTTTTTGAAAACTGAATTGTTGAGTTTCACCTGGCACCTTCCACACCGCAGTCACATTTGAATAGATGGATGTGATGGTTTGATAGCGGCTCTGGCAAGCGAACAGTTGGATCCTGATCTGGTCTATCTCAAAGGTCCATCACAAACTCGCCATGACAAGGCCGTACAGTACAGAACAGAACAGAAGCAAACATTCCACTATTAAGAAAACAAGAGGCTCTTTGATTCTCGCTCATACACGGAGCTCAAGGTGGAGCCCCAGCTAGCTTTGAAGACAAACCCGTTCTGTAAAGGCAAACTTTTCTTAGGCCGTGATGATTACAGCCTCGAAAGCTTTGGATGCAGGCCAGTCTGTCAGTTATCTGTCAGTGACCTCTCACGACCCCAAAACACTCACCTATGCAGGTGCGGCCATCAACATGGAGGCGAAAGCCCTGGTTGCACTCGCAGTAGTACGAGCCTCTCGTGTTCACACATCTGTGCTGGCAGCCTCCATTGTGAACCTGGCACTCATCAATATCTGGAAACGGAAAAAAAGCAGATAAGTAAGGCCACAAGTTGGATGGTTTGAGTCTACTGTAACTTTTAAAAGCGTTTAAAAGCCCTGTTTCTTTGTAACTAAAGTATCTTGTAACCAGGCAGCTACATGACAGGTATGTTTATGAAAATGAATGTTGATTTTATAGTACTTTTCCCACCCTTGTGGCACACTTTTTCCAACATTATGTTTTCAAGAGAACAAAATCAAAACTTCCTGCATAGTGATGCGAATTATCAGTAACAGAAGTATGGAAACCACTGTAGCTCTATTTTCCTGTGGTCATTTAATTAAACCATGTGATTCTGATGATAGACTTTGGGTCAGACATTTTAGAACTACTAAAACAACATGATTTGAGATAGTGTGCATTGAGATCGGTCCTCTAGTTAGTTCAGGTATACAATCATGATCTACTGAGAGACAAGTTTTTTGGGGGATATATTTCAGTTTAAGTACTAATTCTTACTATTAACTAGTGGCTCATTACCTGCCTATTAATAAAATATTGGCTGCTTATTAGTGTTACATTCTATGGTGTTTGAATGTATTGTGTTTGGTTTCTTTCTTTCTCTCTCTCTCTCTCTCTCTCTCTCTCTCTCTCTCTCTCTTTCTCTAAAACCCTTTTTCTCTTGTTTTTGTATAGTTAGGGAGT
This sequence comes from Danio aesculapii, assembly GCF_903798145.1. Lineage (NCBI taxonomy): Eukaryota > Metazoa > Chordata > Actinopteri > Cypriniformes > Danionidae > Danio > Danio aesculapii. The sequence continues at coordinate 42,669,059 of NC_079457.1, forward strand.
TAGTGTACATTTCTGTTGTTGATTTTATTTTACTTTGTCAGTTTAGACAGTTTTACTCCCTAACTAGCTAGAGGGTACTTTTTGTTTGTTGTTTTGGCCTTTCCCCCTCCTGAAGTCTATTTTTGCTTCCCAGTTTTGTTTTACTATTGTACATTTCTGTTAATAAATTATTTAACTTTAATTTGGTGTGTTGTCGTGAAGGCAGGGGACTGATCCACACTCACCTCAACCAACATTTAAAACTTTTCACTGTTACTCCCACTCCTAGGCGTTTAACATCAGGGACGTAACAATTAGTACTTGCAAAAGCCCATATTCTGCATGATCTTATTCTACTTCCCTAATCCTACCCAATACCTAAACCTAACTACTACCTTTAATAAACGTTAATAAGCATCAATTTATGAATTTATTAAGGCAAAAGTCATAGTTATTGGTATATTCAAATCAAAAACTGTTCCTTAAAACAAAATGTAACTTGAACCTTTTTGTGGTTATAAATAAATTGATGAATGCAACTGGACTACAATCTACACTTTTTGAAATACATCCCATGGGACCGTTTGTTAAAATAGCACATCTACAGGAAGTAACATAACACATTGTGCGAATTTAAACCTGTTTCTGAACCTGCTTGTCAATAGGCACAAAAAAAAAAAATATTCACCCCACTAATTTTTCATCCTATAGACTATGAAAAAAAGCATCTTACAAGATCATTTTGGCAAAGCATGAGGATAAGCAAATGACGACAGAATTTAAATTGTGGGCGAATTCCTTCTCCTAAACTCCTAAAATGCACTTGTGCAAAATGTGGAAATGTGCACATAAGGAAGCTCTGGAAGTAAATAAGCTCTTTGTGCAGCGTCTGACTCAGGCCATGTGTCTTACAATCATATTGACCTTTAAAGCAGCATTGAGTTTACCCAATATCACAGAAACAGAGCTTTTCTTAAAGCAACAATAAATTCAGGATCAATGTTGACAATCTAAAATACAAGATTTGTTTTTGTTAATTACCATACCTTTGAAGGTAAAAATGAAGTGATTTTAAATGTGCATTTTTAATGATTTTTGACATAATCTCAACTTAAACATGCAGGGAGGGACAGAGCAGCTCCTCCCTTTTAAAAAAAAACAGTCAATAGTGTTTTGTTTTATCACAGCTTTGTCAGTGAGAGTAGTTGAGATGAAGCACATAAAATGAAAAGCAACTGCGAAGCATCCTGAAGGGGTGGGACATGTCAGATTCTAGAGAGCATTTGATTGGTCAGAAGATTCAACATTGATTAACTATGTATTGTAACAGAAATTGTTTGTAGCTCTTGATTCACATCTATTTTTTAATTTACACTTTCAAATTGCATAATGGGACTTTGATCACTCTTATAAATTTTGATGTCAAAAATGTAACTCTGGTTGAAGACATTTTGTAACACGGGGGGTGACAGAGACAACGTTAGGATCCAAGTGCAGGTTTATTCGGTAGTCAGGCAAGCAAGGGTCAACACAGGTGCAAACAGATGAATAAAGGCAAATCCAGAATCGTAGTCACGATAACAGGCGAGAGGTCGGAAGGCAGGCAGTGAACATGGACAAACAGACAAACTTGGAAAACGCGTTGAATTGTCACTTTACAGGTAAACAAGACTCGGCAATGTGAATGACTGCGTGTGCTGCTTAAGTAGTGTGGAAATCAGTACAGAAGCAGCATCAGCTGTGGGAGTCCAATCAGTGGAGACTTGGAGCAGGTGTGTGTGTGGCATGACTGAATATGTAGATCATAAGATGTAGTCCATGTAAAAGTGAGTGCTTACCAGCGACCTCTGGTGGTTAGAGATCGCTGGTAATCATGACACAGTTGCAGGATACATCTATTCTATTTGTATCCCACCTAAAAGCTAAGATATGAACAAAACAATTCCTTAATTTATAAGGTATGTATTCTATTCATATATCTTCACAGTGCTGCTTGTTCTATATTTTAATTTATCTTTAAAAAATATAAAGTGAAAAATCAATGGAAAAAGTTCCTGTATAACTCCATTTAATCCTCTTTATCTGTAACAATGAAATGGCTGCTGGGATTTCTATACAAATGAATAGAGAACTACACATTACTCTAAAGGTTTTACAAACTCTCTCTGACCTCCTTTGAGTTTATGCAAGAATGGCCAACATTTTGTAAGTAAGAGTTATTTCCAAGACAAATTGCGCCCATATATTAAAATATAGCATAGAGCCAGAGAGTCTTTTAGCTGTTGGATGCAAAGCAAGGATGGAAAAACCCAAGGAAAGAAATTTCAAAATGAGTAACTGTTACCAAAAATGAAGCGTTCAAAGCTTAATATAAACAAATCCTACAAATTTGTGCATTAAATAATCCAGTTTGATCTCCACAATATTCCTGGTGTTATAAAACACTCTTCCGATAAAAAATTGTGAGGTAAGGTGCACTATAAACCCCACCAGTCAACTGTATCAAATGAAATGAGTGTAGTTAACTCAGAATTTCCTGAAAGTTAATTCAACTCATTTGAAAAGAGTTTTGAACTCAGTGTAGAAGGTAGACTGTAAAACCCAAAAGTTAAGGTAACCTAAACTGTTTGAGGAAACCGATGCAACAAACCATTTGAGTTAAAAACTAATCCTAATGAGTACTGTGAATTAATTAAGAGTTCCAAACTCTTTTCAAATTAGTAGAATTAACATTCAGTAAATTGAGTTAACTACACTCATTTCACTTGATAAAGTTGACTGTTGGGTTTTACAGTGTAATGAGTTAATTAAATACCTCATTACTTCGACTTAATAGGAGTAAGTTCACAGTACTCATACTGTATAGATTAGTTTTTAACTCAAAAGGTTTGTAGTAATCAGTTTCCTCAAACGGTTTGAGTTGCCTTAACTTATTGGGTTTTACAGTACTCAGTAGTTATCTTCATTTATTGGGTTTACTGTGCTCAAATTGCTTCATTTAGTTAAATGGATTAAGTTCACAGTACTCATTAGGATTAGTTTTTAAACTTAAATGGTTTGGTGTAATCGGTTTCCTCAAATGGTTTCAGTTACCTTAACTTAATGGGTTTTACAGTGGGGTTATTTGGGACCTATTCTCACATACCATTCATCTTCAGCTCATCAAATCTTTATAAAAAGAGTCTGTTTTTATAATTTGCGGCTCAAATGCATAATCTCTGACCACCACACCACTAATCAAGAAAATGCAAGTGATGGTCCATTTAACTGCAGTGGTTATACTGATTAAAAACTAAAATAAAAAAAAAACATTAAAGCAGAAATCTAGTTAGATCAACTGACCCAGAGCAGATCTGTTTTTTTAAAAGCTCTGTAATTAAATGCAATAACAGGCCTGGAGAAGAGAAGAATAAAGGTGCTCATATCACTGTAAACCCGAACACTAACCCAAACCCAACAGTCAAATTTATCTAATCAAATGAGTGTAGTTAACTCAAAATTTACTGGAAATTAATTATACTCATTTGAAAAGAGTTTTGAACTCAATGTTTTTGTTTGAAGCTGCTGATACTGTTTGTGGAGTTGTTTAAAGATCCTCTGCTAAGATTTGAAGAGATTGAACGTCTTTTAATAATGTGACTGAGGTCGCTGTAGTTTCGAGTTTCTCTTCAGTAATTCTGCTAACAGCAGGTGTTCATCATAAATGCTCAATCAAGACTTACTTATTCACTTAAATATCTCATTACTTCAACTTAAATGGAGTAAGTTCACAGTGCTCATATAGATTACTTTTTAAAGTTAAATGGTGTGTGGTAATCGGTTTCCTCAAACGATTTGAGTTGCCTTACTTTATTGAGTTTTACAGTACTCAGTTGGTTTGAGTTCTCTTCATTTATTGGGGTTACTGTGCTCAAATTGTTTTGTGTTCTCAAATGGATTAAGTTCACAGTACTCATTAGAATCAGTCTAACTTAAATGGTTTGTTGCAATCAGTTTCCTCAAATGGTTTGAGTTACTTTAACTTATTGGGTTTTACAGTGTATAATTAATATGATACAGTGAAGAATTACATTTAAAATAGATTAAGGTTTGTTAAATAATTGCAGAAAGGTATGCTAGTCAATAGGAAATGTATTTTAGGTTTCAGTTCATTTATTATTAATATATTGTTATTGTTACACTGTCAAACCCAATAAGTTATGGCAACTCAAACCATTTGAGTTAAAAAACTTTATATGAGTACTGTGAACTTACACCATTAAAGTTGAAGTGATGAGGTATTTAATTAACTGATTACCTTCAACACTGAGTTCAAAACTCTTTTCAAATGAGTAGAATTAACTTTCAGTAATTTGAGTTAACTACACTCATTTCATTTGAAAAGTTGACTGTTGGGTTTTACAGTGTATTAATAATAATAATATGAAAATCCTTACTGAATTATTGTTCCATCTTGTCGCTAGTCAGAAAGCTACGTAACGTTTTTTTTTAACATTAACAATTAGCAAACATTAAGTGAATTTAAATCTCAGATCAATACTTCACATTCATGTATTTATTTATTTGGTACGTAGCTATAAAAAAGTTGGATAAATGTTAAAAGTCAGCTGGGTATATCCCAAAATAAACTCCTTCAGGGTGATACAAGACCCCTCTGTGGACTGGCCGGCTGTATTTATCTCAAATTTATGTAAACCACAATGACAACAAATCTGGTTTCGATTGGGATGATGGCTAAAGCAGTGGTCGTAGGCTGACTTTCAATATGTCAATGTGTAGTTTACTTTAAATAATTGCAGCTAATGAAGGATCACTACGGTTATGTTGCCAGACAAACAACTACACTGCAGATGGAATGTACTCACGTAGAGCCAAGAACTAGATGAAGTCCATATTTGATTTAGCATAAACAAGTAATTATCTAACACAGGGGATGCACGCATTTGACATAAACAGAACACAAAATAGCACAACAGCTAAAAAACATAAATAGGCAGAGTTTTTGTTAAATATGAAGTCTGACCAAAATGTTTTCCTGCCTTAGATTAATCTGCAGACAATTACAGAATAAGACATTTCATTCATTTTCCTTCAGCTTAGTCACCACAGCAGAATAAACCGCAAACTATTCCAGCATATGTTTTATGCAGCGGATGCCCTTCCAGCTGCAACCCAGTACTGGGAAACATCCATACACTCTTACATTCACCCACACACTCATACACTACAGCCAACTTAGTTCATCCAATTCACTTCAAACCAAAGCATCCAGAGGAAATCCACGCCAACATGAAGAACATACAAACTCCATACAGAAATGCCAACTGGGGCAGCTGGGACTCGAATCAGTGACCTTTTTGCTGTGAAACGACAGTGCTAACCACCGTACCACCAATAAGACATTTTTAGGTTCATTATTGGCAAAGTGTAAATGTATCTTATATTGCATCTTGTGTTAAGCCTGGCTCACACTGTGCAGTTTCAGACACATATATGGTAATCTGAGACCAATTTTGGAAACCCTAAAGGATTTCTATAATACTAAAATAAAATCTGTGGTCTTTGATCTTTGGTTTGACATTTTTACCTACAACAATTTTAATGGCCATTGCAATCTAATTTTCCCCCTGATGAAATTCTAGCAGTGCAGAAGATTTGAGACACTTTCCTGCAATGTGGCTCACCTATGACAAGCATCAAACCAATTTCCAAAAGGAGCGCTGAACCTGATGACACAGTCAGTGCGACAGCTTCAAACACCTTGGGGAAAATTCTTTATTTCTTTCCTATTTTTTTTTTTTTTTTAGGTTGTATGAGTTACATTAAAGTGCACCTATCATGCAAAATCATCTTTTGGAAGCTATTTGAACACAAATGTGTGTAGGAATAGTCTGTACACAACCATATTGGACTCTAATAAACACATCCAGCCTTTTTTTAAATTAAAGGTGCAGTGTGTAAGTTTGACACCCAGTGGTTGAACTAGGTATTGCATTCCTGGATCAAAACACACACATGCAGGTTGCCAGATTGACGGTATTTGGATTTTTATATTATATTTAATTATATTTAATTATATTTTTATGTGTGATTTATATTTTAGAAACTTATATTTTAATAGAAACTTAGATTTTAGTTTCTATTTTCTGCAGCTGAACAACAGAAAACTTGATGACATAATCACCTCAGGTACACCTCATGTGCTTTATTCAGTGTTAAATGCTAATAATGTGAATTTGAATGCCATTTCACATTACATTTATTGCCATACTACTAAAAGCAGCAGCAAATAGCTCACCTCAGATGTTGAAAATAAAATAAACTGGTTGAAATTTAACTTTCGGTTTATAAAATAATGCAAACCAACACATGTCAGTGATTCAGCATTTACATTGTTAAAGTGGTTTCATATGTATTAATTAGATTATAAACCTTACCATTTCATGAGTGAGTGCATATTCTGAATGGTTGTATTTAAATTTAGTCAAATTGCTTATCACTGCAAATCTCCTCACGTAGTGTGTTGTTAGGACAGAGGGTTACAATGTAACCTGCTCACCTAATGTTTACGTTCGTAATATTTATATTATTTGCTAATTAATAACCTCATGTGGAAATGAATCTGCGTCTCATTTGGGGGCTGCTACTGTCCACTGGAGGTCGCATTTCGATCACGAGTGCATACTTTAAGAGCTTTTCTGATTGAATGAATAAAACACGTGTTTTTCCAACATGGCAACCCGGGGTGCTGAAATAAAATTGCCTAAAAGTGGCAGTCGGCGGGTTAAATGAACCAAAAAGACAGCGTTCTAACACGTAACTTGCATTTTCAAAGCAGAATATCAGACTTCAGCATTGTTTTTCAGGTAAACAAGAATGTTCCCTTGGCATGTTTCTTAAATATCAGCGAACATATTATGGTATTTATGCTTCAGAAGAGGTTAAAACTTACATACAGCACCTTTAAACCAGGATCCAAATACGGCTATTTTTAGGCCAATTGCACTGTCAGATACTTATTATCATAAGCTTTAAGAAAGTTCTTATTCTTCTTATTATTAATTAGCCTAAGAGATTCAATATTGAACGAAATTTCAGCAAGAAAAGTATTAAATCTAGCTTTACTGGGACTCGTGAATAAAAGTGAAATGACAAAAGTGACATCATAGGTCACATGACATTAACATGGCACAGGTACTCTAAAAAATGCTGGGTTAATTCAACTTAATGTTGGGTAAAATATAGAAAAATGCAACTACTAGGGGGATTTTTTTAAATAAAATTGATAGGACCTAATTTAACCCAACATTAGGGTTTGTCCATATTTTACTCAATTTGGGTTTAAATAACCCAGAATTTTTTAAAGTGTGTGATAAGTCTGAATATTATTCAAAACACGAGATCAAATTTTTATCTAATGCAAAATAATTTTTAAACTAAACCTAGTAGACTGAGGGGCGGCGCAGTGGGTGGCGCTGTCACTTCACAGCAAGAAAGTTGCTGGTTCAAGCCAGTTGACATTTCTGTGTGGAGTTTGCATGTTCTCCCTGTGTTTGCTTGGGTTTCCTCCGGGTGCTCCGGTTCTCCCCACAGTCCAAAGACATGCGCTATAGCTGAATTGGGTAAGCTAAACTGTCCGTAGTCTATGAGTGTGAATGAGAGTGTATGGGTGTTTCCCAGTGATAGTCTGCAGCTGGAAGGGCATCCACTGCGTCAAACATATGCTGGATAAGTTGGCAGTTCATTCCACTGTGGCGACCACTGATTTATAAAGGGACTAAGCTGAAAAGAAAAGGAATGCATGAATGTAGCAGGAGCGACATGGTGGCGCGGTGGGTAGCACGTTTGCCTCACAACAAGAATGTCGCTGGTTTGAGCATCGGCTGGGTCAGTTGGCATTTCTGTGTGGAGTTTGCATATTCTCCGTGTTTGCGTGGGTTTTCTCAGAGTGCTCCGGTTTCCCCCACTGGTCCAAAGACATGTGGTACAGGTGAATTGGGTGTATGAGTAATGTATGAGTGTGTGTGAATGAGTGTTTTTGGATGTTTCCCAGTGATGGGTTGCAGCTAGAAGGGCATCCGCTGCGTAAAAGATAAGCTGGATAAATTGGCGGTTCATTCCGCTGTGGCGACCCCAGATTAATAAAGGGTCTAGGCCGAAAAGAAAATGAATGAATGAACATGAACACATTCAACATGAAGAAATGAAATTAGCTTAAATTAAGTTTTTATAAATTTAAGTGGATTGAACATAAAACAAATAAGTTGTCCCCAAAAAAATCCCCCTGCATGTTCTAAATAAGCAGTTTGAATACACAGCAAACATTTTTTGAGTGTACCTAATATACAGTTTGCAATTTTGCAATTTAAGTCTTCATTTAGGTTTCAGTTTTTTAGTGCAGCTCATAGTGTAGGATTAGGATGAAAAAAAAAAAAAAAGCCTCAGAAAGTCAGATGATAAGATACTGTGAAGCTAATCAAGACCACCTGTTCAGGAGAGCCCGGAAGCTTAATTACAAGACTGCTGTACACAACTGACCTGAGCTCAGACAGAGGAAGAACTGAGCTCCATTCACAGCGGCAGTGAGTAAATAAACAGAGATTTCAAACGAGACTTGAAATGAAATGCAGAAATTCATATGAGAGTCCAGCTGTGGAACCAGCAGCGGCCCATGGGTTTACTGCAGACCTCTGCAATTCATCACACAGAATGCAGGAGAACATTGAAATGGAGTTTAATCATGTGTTGACGTGATTTAAATGGATCGTTCTTCCAAAAATGAAAATTTACTCACCATTTACTCACCCCAAGTGGTTACAAACATTTATGAGTTTCTTTTTGTTGAACACCAAAAAAGATATTTTGAAGAATGTTGGAGACTGGTAGCCATTGACCTCTAAATAAATTTTTTTTTTAAACTCAATCAATTGCAGTTTTCGGCTCAAATCACAAAGCTTTGGAACACGTGGATGACAGATTTCATTTTTGGAAACCGGAGCTCCTGAAGTAAACCCACATGCAAACTCCACACAGAAATGCCAACTGGCCCAGCTGGGACTCAAACCAGTGACCTTCTTCAGGCGACAGTGCTAACCACTGAGCCACCATGCTGCCCATGAGCTTCAAACAATAAATATGTAATAAAGTTTCAATTATTTTCTATAAATTACAATGAAAAACTAATGAATATCCAAATTTTTTACCATGAAACCAAAAAAATATTTTCAGACAAGAACAAAAATCATAATAAATAATAATATGAAATATATTTAAGGATCACAGTTCTGCCACAAAATATTACTGTAACTGTAACATCAAATATTTTTTACTGTTCAGCAGGATAATTTTAAGTATTAAAAATATTTAATATCATTTTTCATTCTTTAATATTTTAGTAAGTACGGATCACCTGAAGTATGTTGTTTAATTTTTACTTTAAAATATCTGGCGTCACTAGACCCAATTTACTGGGGCACGTGCCCCAGTAAAAATCGCCAGTGCCCCAGTAAATGCTTTGAGATATGATTTACTATATATGCAAAGTGTATTTATTAAGAGTTGTAATCACGGACTAAACACGTTATTCTCTATGTGCAACCGAACCAGCGCTGGCGAAAACAATGTAGTTTAATCAAAAAGCAAACTACCGCATCTCTGCATGTGCGCAGAGAACCATAGACGCACGCCTCACACACTGCTCCTGCTGGACCCTGACGCGATGCTCTTCTCCCGGTACATGCAGATGGAAAAAAAGTACTTGCTGCTCACGCGCCGCTCATGCGTTGTGAAACCATTGTAACAGCCTTTTATGCGGAGGCGACGGCATGCAGTGAGTTTTGCAAGTCGACAAAACTAAAGTTTAAATAATATGATGGTGATCTTACCGAGCATGCCTCCTGATAGATTTTTTGTATGAGGTAAAAAGGAGGTATGACGAGTCAGGGAGGTAAACTTAATAAACCTAATTCTTTGTCTAAGACAACAGATAATTCTATAAAACATCTTTTTTTGTGTGTGTTCTATATAACTGTCTATAGAATTTCATTCAAATGAAATTAATATTCATGCAACATATTTCTTAAATTATCTTAGCATCACTCCAGTTGTGTCTTTATGTTGTTTTCCAGTTACATTTAGGATTAATTTCTGTTATTTATTTAGAATAATAATTGTACATTAACAATAGTACTTTTATTTATTTATAATAAATATGTATGGCAGGGGGGGGGGGTGCCCCAGTAGAGCTTTATATTTAGCAATGCCCCTGTCTGTAACGTTGTACGATATCAAAAAAAAATTCTCACAAAAGTTATTTGAGATTTAAAATGCTTTCTATAGTTATAAAATCACTTCTTTAAACTTAATTTGATGCAGACACCAAAATAGGATGTCTTAGATTAGTGACTTATTCTCCAGAATCTGAAATATTTCTTTCTCAAATCATGCCAAAACTTGCAACTCCACTTATTTTCAAGTTACAATCTATGAACTTCACTGTGATCTCAGACTTCAGGATCCCACTGTGCACGAGGAGACCCACATTTCAAGCAAAAAAAAAATGTTTATGTTGTTTGGCCCTCAAAGGCCTTGAATTATGCGAGGTGCAGCAGGGACACTGTTATTGAATCAGAAGGTAAAATCAATGACATATGTGAGCTTGTGCTCCTCGTGTCTGCAGGTTAGAAAAACAACTGCTTCTTATCACGATAACACTAGGTTTGAGATCTCAAATCTTACTTTGAAATTTAGGCAAAGGTCTGGCTTGATATCAGATGTGAGTTGCGCTTTAATTTTGTATGGCTACCTGTGTTACAAGCATTACAGGCTGGTTTCATTGGTGCAAAAAAATGTCTTCCACATCACCGGAGGGCAAAAATCAAATAGCAAACCAGGAGGCAAAATGTTAGTCCAATATTCATGAATAAAGAAGATCAGAGGAATTTTTGGACATCTCTGACTGTAGACTGATTATACCAAGCCTTCTGCCTTTAATCCAAAACACGTTTTTTGCTTAATCTTGCATACTGTCTAAGAAAGTGTTACCCTGGAGCAGAGCTCATTCACAACAAGCTCTCTATTTAAGGTCAAAGAGGAAAGCTGGGAAGCTTTTATTCCTAACATCCAGAACAAGAAAAATTAATTAAGACCAGCACTAATTCTGATTATGAGAATTTCCAATATATACTAGACAGTTTAACATTTACAGTTACAGCTGCAGTTCTGTGGGTGCAAATGCCTTGTTGATGCCAGAGGTCAGAGGAGAATGGCCAAACTGGTTCCAGCTGATAGAAAGGCAACAATGACTCAAATAACCACTCGTTACAACCGAGGTATGCAGAAGAGCATCTTTGAACACACAACACGTCAAACCTTGAGGCGAATGAGCTACAGCAGCAAATTACCACTCCTGTCAGATAAGAACAGGAAACTGAGGCTACAATTCACACAGGTTCACCAAAACTGGACAATAGAAGATTGGAAAAATGTTCCCTGGTCTGATGAGTCTCGATTTCTGCTGCGACATTAAGTATGGCAGGGTCAGAAATTGGCATTAACAACATGAAAGCATGACTCCATCCTGCCTTGTCCATGGTTCAGGCTGGTGGTGGTGGTGTAATGGTGTGGGGGATATTTTCTTGGCACACTTTTGGCCCATTAATACCAATTGAGCATCGTGTCATCGAGTATTGTTGTTGACCATGTCCATCCCTTAATGCCCACAGTGTAGCCATCTTCTGTTGGCTACTTCCTACAGGATAATGCACCATGTCATCTCAGACTGGTTTCTTGAACATGTCAATGAGTTCACTGTACTCAAATGGCCCCCACAGTCACCAGATCTCACTCACAGAACAGTTCTAAAGGCAAAAGCCGGTCCAACCCGGAACTAGTAAGGTGTACCTAATAAAGTGGCCGGTGAGTGTAGATATAATATTAAAAATTTACATAGATTAATAAGATTTAAAATATATATATATAATTTTATTAAGCAAGGTTGATTTATAATTAGCAAAAGTGGCTTTTATAATGTTCTATTATTATTTTTTATAATGATTCTATTACAAAAAAATCAAAGACTATAGAATTTACAAGACAAGTCACTCATATAGCTTTGAATGGGCAAAAGTGTAATAGTTAATATGGCGAATGAAGGTTGATGAAGGTTAATATGGCGAATGAACATTGTTTACATTGTCATATACATTTGTACATAGCTCTGTACACTTGTAATAAATAGCTTGACAACTGCTACTCATATGACACCATGCACTTGCTTTACAATTATTGACTATCGACTAAAGAGAAAAAAATACTGACAAATTGTAAAATTAAAAATATGAGCAATTTTTAAATATAATTTATCATGAGTGACTTCAACCTAAATACATTGATACATATCAAGAAAACATGTTTATTGACTAAATCAGGTGGAAACAACCCTTAGTATAAACATTGCAGGCTGCCACTGTTATATTGTAAGAAAGAAAGAAATTGTTTCCTGTTTCTTCCTGCTATTATGCAGTGATCAGAACTTTCCTTTAGTTCACAAAAAACAAAATGATTCATTGGATTTACACATTTTTCCAGATAACTAAACAATTTATACGAGCTGAATTTAAACAAACAAATTAAGTTAAACATTACTCAATTAAATTTGTTTGTTTAAATTCAGCTCATATAAACTGTTTGCAGCCAGCTACCTTACAATTTTTTTGTAAATCCAATGAATCATTATTTTCAGTGTTGCAATGTACTTTGTTTACCCTTGTTGTAAACCAATCAAAACATAAATCATATCCTGCTATGAACAAGATTCTGCTCAACGATGCTTTGAAACCAAAAGGGAGAACCAGATTTGAAAATAACGTTCTTGTCTTCCTGAAAGATTTTCATAAATCAGAAGATATATTACCCCCAGGGTCTTTAAAACACACACACTGACCTCAAACACCTCAAAATGCTTCCCATATAGGCTACCTTATGTACCAAAAGAATAACATGTGGTATTATAAATATTTTTACTTTATCAAAAGCAATGGAATCAAAAAGGGCAAAATCTGGAAGCTGGTAAAATAAACACTTTTAGATATATTCTAATCTATAAATGAATCTCCATTACCTCAACTCTGGAAATCGATTTTCAACAGAGCTTTAAGTCGCTGTCACTTAAAATGTGCAAATAAAATAATACTTTAAAAGATTAAGTTGACAAAACGACATTGTTTTAATTAGAAGCAGATTCCTAGAACCAAAAACAAAACACGAGTCGTCTCTATAGTGTCTGGCAAAGACTAATGTAGGAGTTTTATATTTGTTTTGTTACACATCTGACATCTGTTCGCAGCAGAGTGAAGGCATTATCATCTACAGTCCTTCATGGTGAATTACGAGTGCTGAATGAAGCTTCTTTTGTCACAGCCAAAATATTACTGAATCAAGTTTTGTCCCAAAACATCTCTGAATTCACACAGTCATTAAATTAATGCGTTCCACCACATTCTAGCTCTCTGAATTTAAAAAACATGAAATAAAACAGCAGAAATCACCTAAATTATGTACATGAGAATCAATTCACTGAACAAATTTAGACTGACTGACACTCACCTGCGCCCTGGTGTCCTGTGTTGTACGCATGATATCCATTGAAGCAGGTGTAGCAGTTTCTGTGATAGTAGCGGTAATGTGGATTTCCAGCACCCAAACTTGGTACCAGCTGAGTCCAGAAAGTAAACACAAGCACTAACCTTAACCAATCGGATAACATTGTCCACGAGCAATGTGTTACAGACCTCACTCAAACAGATAGAAATAAAATCCCGCAAACAAAACAAAAAAACCCTCTCTCAGCATGCCCATTATGCAACAGTAGAAAACAACTGCTGCTGCGGGCTTTGAGAAGCTGTTTAAATAAGCTGCGTGTCCTGGCATCAGAATCGAGTTATTTCATTCTCTCTCTCTCTTTCTCTCTCAGCTTTGACAGATGTGTAGTTTCTTGTGGCTCTGTGTCTCGTGTTATGTCTCCATCTCCGGTGTCCAGGGCAGACCTCCAGTCCCACCCTCCTGTCTGTATCTGCTCCTCCCTCCTTTTCTCTCTTAGGTATTTACACTGAGACCTTTAGCAAATGTGTAAACGCTGAAGTTCACTCAGAACAAATCGTTGAGATTCGGGCTCGCATTCTGGTGTTTTTTTTTTCTTCTTCTTTTGCTGCATTGAGTTACATTTGAAAATAGTGGTGATTAAATAAATTATGGCTATTTGGAAGATGAGCTGAGTTAGAGGTATTCAGAATTTAAGGAATTTAGGAAATATAAACTCAAGTGATTTACTTAAATCTAGCCTGCCATCATTGTCATAAGTGATGCAGAAGATTTATAACCCTCAGGGTGTTTTAAAATACAATGACCTCAAATGTTCCTCATGTACCAAAAAACAACATGAAACCTAAAGCCCTCTGGTCTGACACCCACCTGCTGATGATTGCGGTATAGGAGGAGGGCGCTCTAACAGAGAGACTAAAGACAGTAAGATCAGGGGAGTGAGGTATTACCTGTACAGAACTCATCAGCGGCATTCTTTACACTCATCCCCTTAAATATCATTCAAATCCGGGTCACGGCACCAACGCAACCCCTCCGGTTCAACACTCTGTCATAAATGCCAATAAGGTTCACTTTAAATAAGCTAAAATCAAAGTTTGCCAATACCAACATTTGATGATGCCATGGTAATGTTTTATTTGAAAGATGTATTCACTCACTTAATTTCCGTCAGCTTAGTCCATGCTTTATCAGGGGTTTCCACTGCAAAATGAACCACCAATTACTCTAGCATATGTTTTTATGCAGCGGATGCCCTTCCAGTTGCAACCCAGTACTGAGAGTACACTAACTCATGAACCCCATCACTGGGAAACACCAATACACTCTCGTTTACACATACTGTACACTCATAGACTATGGCCAATTTAGTTTATCCAATTCACTTAGGCCCAATCCCAATTCTACCCCTTAGCTCTTACCCTTGCCCTACCCCTTTTCCCAGTTCTCTTTAGCTTGAAGGCATAGGGCTAAGGGGAAGGGCTAGATAGTCGTTGAAACAGAGATTTTTCAGGACAAAACTGGAATGGGTAAAAAAAATTCCCATAATACACCATCTACAGCGGCAGCATGGCTGCGCATGGAAGTAAGGAGATGCATAAATTAGTATTTTTTTGCCATTATTACAAATTTTTACACCAAACAAGCATGTTTTAATACAATCATAACATCGTTCGTGTTTTACCATCGTGCTTAAAAAAAAGCGCTGAAATAAAAACCGCTAAATTTTGCCATCTATAATTCATAATAATAACTCCTGTACAGCAGTCCCACAACATTCTGTCACTCGATGACACTCGAATACCTTGTCAGAAAAGTCTAGTGGCTGGGAATGAGCTTTTTACAGTGTCTGCTATAATAATAATGTTGTTATTGTGTGTTGACATAGATAAATACGGCCATGGTGTAAATGCGCAGTACAATTACAATCTTATTGCCACATTATATCGTTATGATAACAGGATATCGTTGCCTTCAGTGATTTCCTGAAGATAAATATGAAAAAGGAAACGCAACTAGAATAACTACAGCAGTCGCCATCATTGATTTCATGTGAAGTAAGAGATCGTGATGACATATGATGACGTGTACAGGTGCTGTAGTGCTGTCCCATTTCTTAAGGGTACAATTTGAAGCCCTTCCCCTTCACACGTTGTTTCAAGGGCCAAGGTAAGGGGGGTACAAAAATATCATTGGGATTGGGGGCTTACATCGCATGACTTTGCAATGTGGGGGAAACGAGAGAACCCGGAGGAAGCCCACGTGAAGACAGGGAGAACATGCAAACTTCACACAGAAATGCCACCTGGCCCAGTCGGGACTCAAACCAGCGATCATTTTGCTGTGAGGCGACAGTGCCAAGCACTGAGCCACCAAAGCTGCATTCAATTCAACTTAACTTCATTTCTATAGTGGATTTTTACAATGTAGATTCTGTCAAAGCATCTTAACATAGATGAAGAATAGAAAATTAAAGGCCATAATATTGTGGAACAAACCAGCAATTCAGCAAAGAGAGTAGTGTAGGCCATTATAGGCCTCAAAGTTGACAGGTAAACAACCCATGAGCCTATAGTAAGACAGAAAGATCATTAAACAGACAGGGAGACAGACAGAACACTGAACAACTGACACAAAACATACAGAAAGATAGGCAGGGATAGACAGATAAACAGAGAGACATACAGATACTAAACAGACAGGCATACAATAGACAACGTGGCAGGTGCTTTAATCTACTTAAATAGTCTGAATTCACTATGATTTAATGAACAATGAAGTACTGGGTGTGGCTGGAAGAGCATCCGTTGTGTAAAATAAAACATATGCTGGAATAGTTGGTGGTTCATTCTGCTATGGCCACCCCTGATAAACAAGGGACTAAGCTGAAGGAAAATGAATTTATGTTCATAAACAGCATTATGATACAGTGTGTGAGCTGGAGCCTGTTAATAAGGTGCCCAAATAACCCAAATAATAATTAATATGCACTTTCGAAATTATGAAACAGACCTTACAGCTGCCATGAGATCATTTTATTAAAAACATAAAAGAGTCTTGGCCTTTATTTCGCACATAGCTTTTACTGTCACAAGTCCAGTGATTTACAGGGCCTAGGTTATTAATAATTTTTTCATCAACTTAACTTCTTGTTAGAGCTGAGAAGTTAAACAGAAAAGCCAAAAATAACTCACGTTTTGACAAGCGGTTGGTCCAGTGCTTCAGAGAAAACATTGAAAAGTAATTTACAGAGGGCTAAAGGGAATTCAAAGACAAGTTAAAATGCTCCACTTAAACACTACGCCTAAAACTATGGTATAGACTTACAGAATCAAAATAAGTTATGGAAACAGAGTCTTACCAGTCCAAACACAGCATAAATAACTGCAGTATCAGATGTATCTTGCATCTTGAACAAGACAAAAATCTATCCACTGTGACAAGGACACGGAAATACGTAGTTAAATATAAGAGGGAAGGCATGCAATGAATGCTGCATCAGTTTTTCCAGAGGATATGAAGGTTGAGGCGAGTTTAAAAGGTGCAGCTGGACACCATTCAAGAGTCTCTTTTCATGTGAGTTTCGTGAGTCAGATGAAAGGAAGGTCAGTGCCTGTCTTATTAACTGTGTGGATACCTTTGTGTCAGTGAGGCAGTCTAAAACACTGTCAGGTTTGGGTTAAGGCTCATCTTGAACTATTAATTTGAAGTACATTAATAGAAACATGTTTAAGCTTCGCTGAATTACAGAAGACACTTCATGGATTCACACGATACAATGGTAAAACAAACCATTGCTCATTCCGCAGCTATTTATTTGGAGAAAGCATTCATGTCGCAGTCAAAATTGTCTTTAAAACTGTCAAATAAAGGAAAAAATGAACTGATTTCAAAATGTCATGACTTAAGACCATAAGTAAAAAAGCTAATAAATAGAATTAAATGATAATAAATACTACTCCTATTATTAATACAAATAATAATTATTAGGGGTGAATAATATATTGTTTGAGCATCAATATTGCAATGTGTGTATCTGCAATAGTCACAGAATTTGATTATTTCTCAAAGATTAAAATGAAGATATTATATTATATAATATTACATTACATTACATTACATTACATTACATTACATTCTATTCTATTCTATTCTATTCTATTCTATTCTATTCTATTCTATTCTATTATATTTTTTAATTACACAGTAATACCAAAAAAGTTAAGGTAACTCAAACCATTTGAGAAAACCGATAGTAGGAAACTGAGCACAGTAAAACTCAATAAATGAAGATAACTCAAACCAACTGAGTACTGTAAAACTCAATAAGTTAAGGCAACTCAAACCATTTAAGGAAACTGATTGCAACAAACTATTTGAGTTAAAAAACTAATCTATATGAGTACTGTGAACTTACTCATGTTAAGTTAAAGTAATGAGGTATTTAATTAACTCATTACCTTCAACGTGGAGTTCAAAACTCTGTTCAAATGAGTAGAATTAACTTTCAGTAAATTTGGTGTTAACTACACTCATTTCATTTGATAAAGTTAAATGTTGAGTTTTACAGTGTATTAATACAATGATGACCATGATATTTTACAACTGATTGTTCAATTTCTGTATTCATTTTGACTCCACAGAAAATCATAAAGCACTGTTGATTTATTTATTTATTTTTGTTTGTAATTTATTATATTTATGCAGATGCGCATAGAAAAAGACTTGATCATCCCAGTCAATCTAAGTTAATGAAATTTTTCCAAATAGGACTATTCAAATAATTTCGTGAATTTATATTCATATTGCTATATATATCGCAAAACAAAATTTCATAATGCCAATGCAGCCCTAATAATAAGAAGAAGAAGGAGAAGAATATGTGTATATATATATATATATATATACATACATATATATATATATACATACATATATATATATATATATATACATACATACATATATATACATACATATATATATATATACATACATATATATATATACATACATACATACATATATATACATACATATATATATATATATATATATATATATATATATATATACATACATATATTTACATACATACATACATACATATATATATAAATTACTATTATATAAAACTAATGAGATCCTGCAGTGATTTCAATTATTAAAATTTCATACATAAATATTTACTTACAAAAGCTGTTAAAACAACATAATTAATTTTCAATTTCATGTTTAATGTTTTCTTTTTAAGCTAACATTTACAATTAAATGTCCTAAATAAAGTTTTGTAAATACTTGCAAACTACTTAATAAAAAAAATAGATATCTCCCATTTTATTTAGTCCTATTTTGTTTTAAGCACACAGTATGCAACTTATATTTTGTTTAAAAGCCACTTATTATTAATAAGCAAATGTTTAATTAACATTAAACAACAT
Organism: Danio aesculapii; assembly: GCF_903798145.1. Taxonomy (NCBI): domain Eukaryota; kingdom Metazoa; phylum Chordata; class Actinopteri; order Cypriniformes; family Danionidae; genus Danio; species Danio aesculapii. The sequence continues at coordinate 42,688,078 of NC_079457.1, forward strand.
ATAAAACACTGACAAAGAAAGCAGATGGAAAACATGGGCCATTGCCACTGAACATGCTTCTATTTCCAGCGAGACCGGGAAAACATTTGAAAAATCCATTATTCACATGCTTTTACGCTGATTGTAAAACATAACTTTACTTCAGTCTTGCATATGAATAACGGATGAAAAGCACCTGCTCATTTTTTTTATTTGACAGGCTGGAACCAAAATCACTGATCCTAAAAAATACATCAAATTAAACTGTGCACAAAATCTGTCCCATTAAACTGCAGTCTCTGTTTAAGCCGGTGAGACCAAAAGAACAAAAACAATTGGTTCTCCTCCATAGATCTAATCTGGTTTAATGTCCAGATGAAGAACAGAACTTTCCTTAATCCGTTTTATAGGAGTGTCTAAAGTGTCTTCAGAAATTCATTCTGCCATGATAAACTACAGTGTGAGATTCAATCTTCCTGAACTGAATCTTCTTGTTTTTGCCTTCTGACTGGCACAGGTGTTGGGACTGGAAAACATTGAACGCATAAATGGATTTGCTCATTTTCAACATGAAATTCAAAGCAAAAAAAATTATTTCCACCATACAGGACACTGCATTTTTTAATTATCTTCATTAAGTCATGAATTATGTTAAATAGACCATAAGTCTTAGAGTCATGAAGCTGTTCCAATTATACCTCCAATGATTGAGCATAAATCATATGGTGTCTCAGACGCTAAAGGTAAGCAGTTAAGGGAGTTAAGAGAGAGCTGTTTTTATACAATCCATCATAGCTGCTGTATTTGGATCGAATGTCAATCTGTCTGCCAGTTTCAGCTCAGCTAAATATTTAGAGGCCTGCCATTTAGCTTTCGTGAAGTGCCAGGTAACTTGTCAGTGATCCACAAAAAATACAGAGCTATAGTTCACATACTGAAAGTGCCGCTCTATAGTTTAAGGTCAAAGACTCTTGTGGAATGGAGGTTTCGACAGGCGTCTGTGAAACAAAAACATAAAACAAAGTTAAATATAATAATAATAATAATAATAATAATAATTATTATTATTATTATTATTATTATTATTATTATTATTATTATTATTATTAGTTTGCATGTTCTCTCCGTGTTCACGTGGGTTTCCTCCGGGTGCTATGGTTTCCCCCACAAGTCCAAAGACATGCGCTACAGTTGAATTGGGGAAGCAAAATTTGCCGTGTGTGTGTGTGAATGAGAGTGTTTCCCAGTGATGGGTTGCAGCTGGAGAACCATCCACTGCATAAAACTTATGCTGCATAAGTTGAATGAATGAATGAATAATATTGGCGACATGGTGGCTCAGTGGTTTGAACTTTCACCTCACAGCTAGAAGGTTGCTGGTTCAAGTCCCAGCTGTGTCAGTTGGCATTTCTGTGTGGAGCTTGCATGTTCTACCCATGTTCTTGTGGGTTTCCTCTGGGTGCTCTGGTTTTTCCCCACAGTCTAAAGAAGTGCAGTACAGGTGAATTGAATAAACTAAATTGGCCAGTATATGTGAATGAGTGTTTATAGGTGTTTCCTATTGCTGGGTTGCAGATGGAAGGGCATCCGCTGTGTGAAACACGTTCCATAAGTTTGCAGTTCATTCTGCTGTGGTGACCCCTGATGAATAAAGGTACTAAGCCAACGGAAAATGAATGAATGAATGAATGAATGAATGAATGAATGAATGAATGAATGAATAATAATGATAATAATAATAAAAATGAACCATGTGATTCAAAACCAAAGTGAAATACAACAAGTAAAACAATAATAATTTAAATAATAATTTAATTGAAAAGAAATATTGTGAAACAAAAAACTAATCTAATCTAAATAATAAAAACAAAGAACAAACAGAACAATCTGAACAAAGTCCAAAAAAAATAAACGGAGCAAAAACAAAACAGGCAAAACAAAGCAAAATAATCCATTTTAAAAAGGATGAAAACAAAACCAAAAGGAAAAAGTAAAAGTATGCAAGAAGTGAAAAGAAACAAAAAACAAAACAATAAGTGAAGTGAAAAGAAACAGTGAAAAAAATCAACTAAATTATGAAAACAAGGAACAAGCAAAACAAAGTGAAACAAAAGGTAACCTAAATAAAAGGAAAACAAACCAAGTTAAATAAAATAATTAAAAAAAACTTCAAACTAAAGCCGAAAAAACAATAAAAAAATAAAATAAAAAAAGAAGTGAAAAGACACAACAACAACAAACAATCCATCCATTCTCCAAAACAAAACAAAACAAAACAAAACAAAACAAAACAAAACAAAACAAAACAAAACAAAACAAAACAAACAAAACAAAACAAAACAAAACAAAACAAAACAAAACAAAACAAAACAAAACAAAACAATGCTTGTCCTGCAGGGAACAGGAATGCTAGATAATAATAATAATAATAATAATAATAATAATAATAATAATAATAATTAATAATAATAATAATAATAATAATAATCATAATAATAATTAATAATAATAATAATAATAACAATAATAATAATAATAACAATAATAATAAATAATAATAATAATAATAATAATAATAATAATAATAATAATAATAATAATAATTAATAATAATAATAATAATAATAATAATAATAATAATAATAATAATAATAATAATAATAATACTTATTCTACAGGGCCACACGAATGCCTGTCAACAAGAGTAACTTTCACCAAAATAAGATTTCATTTACTTATTTTTTTCATGAATAAGCAAAAGTTTTCTACAAAGTCTCTCTATCCAAAAAGGTCACTAATGGAGAAGTTCAGATATTGGCTTACAATACAAACACTTCAGACGGTAATCTGGTTAAATCCAGGACACACAATGCAGACCTTAGTGATGGAAGTATCCCAGAATCTCTTCTGTCTTTTCCATGGATATGTGACCTCTGGGGAGATTACAGAGGAAGAAAAGTTCCTTACATTTATGACACCGTCCTCTCGCCAGCAGCACTGATCTCACAGAGAGCCTCACATATGCAATAAAATCCACCTAAGTTTGCAGGATTTTCAGCTCATCTTTATGAGCTTTATTTAAAAAGTTCTTTGAGAGGAACTTACTACACCCTGCAACCATTAGCGTGAGATGAAGGTATGCCAGTTATTGCTAAGCCACAAATTGGCTTCTTGAAATGGACTGAAGCAAAGTCCTGCTTCTCCACATGCCATCTTTAGTGTAGTCTTGAACATGCAATCTATTAATTTGATTGAAGAAGAGAAAGAAAACACTTTTAGCCAAACATTTTTAGCCAAAAGCTAATTCAAACCGTGCATATGATCTTGGTTTATAATATCATCCAAACCTCTCTCTCTTGATTTCAAAACCAAGTCTCATTGATGGACTGAAGGTTTATATTCTTGTCAGCAATGGCCAATGGAATATTTGGACTGATCCATCACCCATGCAGATGTGAATGAACACGTACAGTACTGTTTACATACACAATAAACCATTCAGGCAAATGAACTGTAGCCTCATAAGTAGGCATTCACTGTGGAATGTCTTTATGAAAACAGTTTTATAACCTTCCTTTATCCAGCGTACTTTGTGGAAAGAAAATAGCCTAAGAAAACTCCTACTGTGGAGCAAAACATGATACAATGTCAAGATAATTTGAGTGTGTAGTTCATTCATTTCACTTACGCAAATGAAGGGTGTGGATACGATTGAGCATTTTAATCATAATGTAATGAATCATGTTTTCTTTTAAAATATGAAGAAAGTGATGGTACTGCAGATCGTTTTAAACATTAAATAGGTACAAACCTTGCTTTGGTGTTGTGGTTACTCGGATGTTGCTATATGGTAGGTGGGTGCTAAGTGTTGGGGTAATGAATTACAAGTAACTTAAGTTACTTAATTGGATTACTTTTTTCAAGTAACTAGTAATAACTAGGGCCAGACAGAATCTGCGGACACTTTTTGCTATTTCTGTGGAGAATTTTGTACAAAATTTGCAGATTTACGTGGAATAATTTTCCACGTAATAAGTATTTAATAAGTGTTATACCTAAAAACGGTTTAGTTACCAATAAAAGTAATACATTTTAAACTTTTATTTAATGATTACAATGCAAATCCAATTAGATCCACTTATTTGGCAAACAAAGCAAGTCTCTCGTAATATATCTACTAAAAGATTTACATTTTTCTACTGAAAATAAGTTTTCTACTAAAAATATTACTTTAAGAACTGTATTGTAAATAAATCATACACTCTCAGAAATAAAGGTACAGGAGCTGTCACTGGGGTAGTACCTTTTTAAAAGATACATATTTGTACTCAAATAGTCCACAGTGGTACCTAAAAGGTTTATTAACATTTTAATATTACTATTATTATATCACCATAATATTAGTAAAATTAAATTAAAAACTGAATAAATATAAAATTACATACATTTAATTTTACACAAGTAAATACATAGACTCAACGATGGGCTAAAAATCAGCAGATTTCTGCGCGTGCAGATTACGTGTGAGCCTACTAATAACTAGTAAAGTAACTGGTAACTAATTACTTTTTAGTTTTCTTTTCTTTTTGCTAACACCAGTATTATATTCTGGTAGTATTCTGGTAGCTTGATAATATTCTGGCTGAACCACCAAAGAAATATATATGATCTGTTTTGACCTTGCAGTCTATGGAGGATGAGGGAGCTCTCCGATTTCACTTTGAAGATGAACAAAGGTTTCAAGCAATTGGAATGACATAATAATTAATAACATAATTTTCTTTTTTGGGTGAACTAACCCTTTACAATCTGAAGAAAAAAAAAACTGCACAGACATGAATACTCCTATTATTAAGAAACAAGCAAGCCCAGACCTGAAAAAAGTAATACAAAAGTAATATAATGGCCCTTTTCCATTGAGTGGTACAGTACGGTTTGGTACAAGTTGGTACGGGCCACCTTTATCAGACTTGCATTTGCACTGCCAAAAGAGTACCAATGGTGGTGTGGTGTATGACAGAAAGGTACAGTTAATATCATTCTCGCTCGAGGAAGTGTCAAAGTAAATGAGAAGCACTTCTCACAAAACAGATGCTTTATACACATAAATGCTTGTGTATAAATGTTCACTACCACCCTTTCTATGAACAAGATTTGATTATAACTGCAGATTAATAAAGTGCAAAATAGCCTACAGTAACTTCTGTGATTATATAAAATAAATAAATAAATAAATGCAACAGATATAAACACTTACAGACCCTTACAGTCTCCGATATGTTACCAATTACAGGAAAAACTACACCCAGCATACAATTAGTCCTTATTTGGCTTCAAAAACAACACGCAACATATAGCCCAGTCAGTGCAAACCTCAAATATGTATCTTTAATCTTCAGCAGCACATGTAACCTCTTGTTAGAAAGTAATTCCATCATTCCGAGTTCATAATAGTCCAAAAGGTGATGATAATAGTTAAACATGGCAGTTTGTTCATGTTTTAGATTGCTGAAAGAAGCATTTGCTCCTTTGTTTTTTCGCACGTCAGTCTTGCATTTGTCAGTTTCTGAAAAGATCGTATGTCAGAACCACTTCAATAATCACGCGCACGTTATTATTATTATCAGCTCAAGAAGTTTGTTATTTCAAATACAGACGCACAGCTCGCACATGCGAGAAAGCGTAACCGCTAGCGCTTTAGACAACCTTGTAAACAACTACGGGGCACAAGGTAGATTCTGCTCTTCTTCTTGGCTTTGTGGCTGTTCATGAAGACGACAAGGTTTGTTTGAGCTTGGGTCGACCATGCATTTTTATTATAGGATATATTATTACAGTGTAATGTCTCGGCTGTGTACTTAAAAATGGCGCTTTTCATTCTGCTGTCTTTTGCACGAGTGACGTATATCTGTAAACCAATAGTGTTCAGCTGCACGTCTTGCTCCGCCTATTGGTACCCTTTTGTTGTGCTAGGTACTCTTTGGAAAGGGTACCCAAAAAGTGGTACAGTACAGTTCGCTTTTAGGTACCTTTTGACAGTGGAAATGGCCATAAAAGTGTACCATACCACTTAAACGGGCCATAATACAATATTTTTCTTAAAAAATAGCTAAGATAAGATTGTAATGCATTACTTACAAAAGTAATTTTCTCCAGCCCTGCTTGCTACGGTGTTTGTGCATTTTAGGGCACTGGAAGGTAGTTTCTCGGGTGTTTGGGGGCTGTTCGGCATCTTCTTAGGTAGCTTTTGGGGTTTAATGAATGGTTAGGTTACAAGTGGCTAGTAAGGCATTGTTGACGGCTATAGGGTGTTCTGGGAGGTATTTAGTTTTTTTAAAGAGGCTGCTGTGGTATTTGAGATTTTAATTATGATGAATTGTGGTAACTCCTAGGGTGTTGGTAACTCCTAGGGCAATGCTGGGAGGCTGCTAGTGTTATCTGGGTTGTTACTAGGTAATTTTTGGGTGGATGCTCTGATATTTTTGGTTGTTTCTAGTATGTCTTGAGTAGTTACTAGGGTATTGCTAGACAGCTGCTACAATGTTTTGAGTTAATACAGGGGAGTTGTTAGGCAGTTGCTGGGGGTTTTCAATCTCTAGTGCATTGGGAGGTGGATGCCCAGATCTTTATGGCTGTGGCTAGTGTGTTGCGGTTACTAAGGTGTTGGTAGTTACAAAAGCATTGCTAAATGGCTGCTAGGGGTTTTATGGGTGGTTACTAGGGGGTTGTTAGGTGGTTGCTAGCATGCTTTCTAGATTTCTAGTGCTTTGTGAGATTTTTACTCAGATCTTTTAAGCGTTGTTGTGAGTGGTTACTGAGGTGTTAGTGGTTACCAGAGCATTGTTGAAAGCTACTAGGGTATTGAGGGTAGTGACTAAGGGGTTATTACGTGCTTGCTAAGATGCTTGAGTTTCTAGGGAATTTCTCAAATTATTTTGGTTGTTTCTATTAATTTATGAATAATTATTAGGGTGTTTGGTTATTGTTGGTTGCTTTTTCATCTAAGATCATTCTAGTCTCAACAATATTCAGAAAATATCATACCCTACAATGAGGTCTCATTCATATGCTTAGATCTTGAAAAGTGTGGCAGAATAACTCACCAAGCCTGGAAGAACGATACATACAAGAACAGCTATAGACATAATTTAATACAAACCAAAATTGACCCAGAAACCACGTCCTACTTGAGTTTTAAGTTTCTGACCTAAATAGAGGTTGCGTGGTATGAAGGTCTGGAGTGCTCTCAATGTCTACATGCCGTAGGCAGTACTTAAAGAGGAAGTTTACTTTGGCCCATCAAGCGAAGTGTCAGCAGTCGAAGCATCTTTTGATGTCCTAGTAGTTCAATGAGTGTCATTACAAAGCCAATCCTATCTAATGAGAGACACTTCAGGTTTAGGACACTAGCCAGAGACCACAGACCACACCTGAACGCTTCAAGCAGATCTAATGGATAAGGGAGTGTCCATCTGAACTCCTGCATACTTATTAGGAATTGTTTTAAGTATCTAAAACGCACCTGATTGGCATATTTCCACTTCATTTCAAACATTTAAATGCAAAACAAATATGCAAATATTATCAAACTGAATAAAGTGTCGAAGATTGGAGCATTGTACAAGAAAGAACTTCTCATAATTGTGCTTTTTTTCTTTCCAATTTCGCATTTGTATTTCACAATTCTCTTTATTTTACAATTGCAAGGCTTTTCCCTGTAATTTGTTTCACATTTAGAAATGCATGTTTAGTTTCTATCTCACAATTTTTCTCACAATTGAATTTCTTAAAAGTCTGACTTTTCACAGTGATAATTTTACTGCACATTGTGCATTTTTTTATTTATTCTCACAATTGCAAGCTTAGATTTCTTAGGTCTGACTTTTTTAACCGTTTTGACAATTATGAAATACCTTATATTTCTGCTTTCTTATCCTAAAATTGCATATGATTTACAAATTATTGCAAGTTTACTTCTCACAATTCTAACTTTTTAATATATTTTTTCTAATATTAATTCTAATATACCAGCAATTTTTTTTACAAAAAAATTAAATAGGTAAAAATTATCTACAAGAAGACAAGCACTATAGCAGATCCCGGTTGTCGCAAAGTCGCTGTGCTCTGAAGTGTGAGGGAAAGTTAGTGTTATTTTCCCTACCCAAAGATGAGGCTGTGAAGAGTCAGTGGTTGAAGTTAATTTTTGCAAAAAATACCCTAGCATTATAGCCCCGGCCCTGTGCTGTGTTCCCATAATTTTTCTGACGAGTGCTACCGCAATCTATACGCGATTTTATATTGCGGTTACAAACCAGTTACTTCCTCCATTTCACAAGTGTAAGTAAGTGTGATTAAAACAGTTGCCTCCTTGTTTTCTCTAGCTTGAAAAATGTGTATTTAATTGTGTTTTGTTACTTGTAAACGGCCCTTGTGGCTTGTACTGTATCTGGTTAACTCTTTATATACTCATATCCCATCTAAAACAACACTGAAATGCAGTGCGTGCCGCTTTCTTTAAGGATTTAAATGTGTTTGTGAGCTCGCAATCCTCTGCCATTTGTCATTGCTATGGCGACCGTCAGCTGTTCCTACACACGTGTGGCAGTCAAGTTTCAAAATAGTTCATTTTTTGCCACTGTGTGGATTAAAACTGAATGTGTGTCATGATTAAGAATAGAGCAATATGCTGGTGTTTAACTACATTGCTTTAATGCACTCCTGCATTGGGCTCACACATATACTCTGCCCTCTGACTAGATCAAAATTGTTGATAAGCCATGGTGGGTGATTCTCTCTGTCTCACGCTGAACGCAGTCAACCAGTCGCAACAGACTGGGTCATCAGACCAATCAGCACAGATAAGAATCGCGCTAAAGAGGGGTTTGGAAACAAATGAATCGCTAAACAAATCATATGGGAGTTGTCGGGATAACTAGGTAAAAATAAATGCATATTAAAGACAATAAAAGTGTTTATGACCTTGCATCCATATCAGCCTGTTGTTAAATTGGACCTTTTTTAATGCATAATAAGGGCTCTTTAAATGGTTAAGATTTGAACACAATTCCAACAAGAAAAATAAACACAACTGTTTTAGGGTTAAAGCAAAGCTCATGTAGTTGGCATGTTCCTCATCATTCACTTAAAAATATATAAAAGATTGTATATCCTACAAAATACCAATCCTTCAAGTCCTTCATGTCTAATAAACAGCACAGAAAGACATGCAGGGACATCACTGATGGGCAGTGGGTCCACTGAGAGGTGTAAAGTGTCTAGCAGTGGAAAAAGTAAAGTGGTTGTTATGCTGTGGGAATCCAGTCTTTCCAATAAGCAAAACTGGAAAGCTGGTACGGAAAAGCTACTCTGCCATTCCTTTTTTTTCCCAGAGTGCTTTTGAGAATGAACGGCCATAAAATTTTACAGTATGAACAAAGTAGGCATTCTTACTCAAGGAAAAGCTGGACACAATTTAGTTGCAAGATCGGACACAGAAAGACTTTCTGGTTTGTTTTATTTATAGAACCATATAAATAGTGACAGAGAAAAAAAACAGCCAATATACTTTCCAACATCACAAAGAGCCATTTCCTCTAATTTCACAATTTGGAAAATATGTTTGCTTTCTTTTATATAACCATGCATCCCTTTTTATGTGCAGCTGCAATCTGACCAGAGGCAACTATACTAAAGAAAAAAAGAAGAAATATTTCAATGTAAAAACACTTAATCTGGACATAAAAATATTACTAGCACATGCATTGGTTACATAGTGTAGTGTGGCATAATTGAAGTTCCACAGTCTGAGGCTCCAATAAGAACTAAAAGGAATTTGCAGACAGATGACCCTCTGAAGTTCCTCTAAAGATTTTTAGCTTTGCACGTTTCCCTAAAGTTTTTAAAGTCCATGACACACCAAAGCCAATGTCAAAGAAATAACTACAAAATAATCAGAGGCTGCACGCTGAAGTGTAGAGTGATGTCATCAAAATCACTTATCCACATTGGTGGAAAGATAGGCTACACTAGCTTATATATTACATTAAAGTTAGTTCATTCAGTTCATTCAGCTTTTTAAAGCCAGAAAAGTATACTAACAGACATCATCAAAACCAATTATATATACAAAATAAAGACTGAAAGAAAAAAACTTTGCAGTCTAAAGTAACATTGTTCAACCTTGCAAAAAAATATATCATTTAATCACTTTTAGGTCATTCCAAACTTGTATGAATTTCTTTCTTTTTTGTAACAATATTAATCAATACGCTTATTTCACGCGGCCGCCATTTTAAAGAACCAAAGCGAGGCTGTGGTGGGAAGAAACGCGGAAGTATAGGACCAGCACTGTAAACATTGCAGTGACATGCTGTGGACTACAAACCTCCAGCTGTTGCCGAGATTTCAAAATACAGATATGGTGTAAACATCACTTTAATATCAGTCAGTACGTTTAATTTAAACAATTAAAAGCAATTTAGCATCAAACAACATCACAAGCTCTGTAAGAGTAATATGCTCAAGTGTCCTCCTAGGCTTCAGTTCATAAGGATCATAACCGCCATAAGGATCAGTAGTCATCAAGCAGATCGCTCGGCTGTGTTTGTGCTCAGTAAACAGCGGAGGGTGAACTGATGACCTTCTCGGCCAATCACAAGCATATCTGTTGAGCACATGAACACAATGGCCAATCAGCGCTGTTTTAAGAAAGCCATCAACAGTGCTTTAAATGTTAGCGGGAAATTGACAAATTTTCTTTTAATTCAGTAACGTGACAAGTCTAATATAGTGAAAGAATCAGTTCATTAACTTGAGTTTGATAAATGGCATCTAAAACGTGTGTTTGGGAAAGAAAATGTTAGCTAACTAGTGCCGTTTCCCTTAACTTAGCTGAAAATGAGCTCTGATATCCCTTTAAATTTTCACCATTCATTCAGAACGGACCTTCGGGTCACTCAGAAGGCGGTGAAATGATAAATTTGTGTCTCTTTCTATTCGCTGATAAGATATACAGCCAAGTACACATAACGTTCTAATGTAACTCCCAACGATACTTCCGGGTTTCTTCCCACCGCAGCCTCGATTTCGCTTTTAAAAATGGCAGCCGCGTGAAATCAGTCTATAGCTAACAATAATCAATATTTAATGACAAAAGGGGACCAAGCTAGGGTTGGAACGATGTCGACCAATTTGGCATCGTACAATGTCTAATGTGAAACATCGCGATGGACATTGACATTGTCGTTGTAGGCGTGGTGAATTAATTATTTATAAATCATTAATTAATTCATAACGAATTAATTATTTGTAGCCTACCGTTTCCACTACCTGACCTGTATAGTCTTTGTTTTACCCATAACCAAATCATAAATAAATAAAGTTAAGTTACACACAAATTACTACCTGTCAATCACTTTTTCCGCAGGACTTGCATGAATAGGCAGTGATCTGTGTCGTTATAATGGTATCGACAAATTGGTTGGTAAAAAGGTGCACAACCAACAGCAACCAACCAACAGTGTCTGAAGTTTACGCTAAAATGAACAGCTAATTAGTACAAGCGTGAAAGCAAAAGATTGAAGCAGTGTACTGACACTGTGATGCGTTACCTGATAGATTCAAAATACTGAAGAGCCGTTAGACTGAGATAAGATTAATTAAATATCACGTTTAACAACTATAGTGAGACGCGATCCATCGGTACATCCTTCATAAACTGTCCGACGTGCACTGCTCTCTGGGGTTTTGTGCTGAAAGCACCCGTTGACTGCTGGAGTTCAGATGTGCGCATACACTGAAGCATGACAGTGTGTGTGTGTGTGGTCACGTGATGTGCGTTTCCAGTGGTATAGTGTGGAAGAGGGCTTTTCAGAAATGTTAGGTGTAACGCCAGTGTGGACGTGGATCGTTTTCGTTCTAAAATGCCATTTTAAAACTAAGACGTATAAGTGTAAATAAGGCCGTGTGTATTTTTCGCTAGCGGGTTGCTGCTGCCAACAGCAATCCAACCCTAGACCAAGCAACTTCAAATTCTTTCTGCTTCTTCAAATTCTTTCTGCTTCTTCAAATTCTTTCAGGTTCTTTCAATATACGACAAAAAAAATTCAAACATTCATCAAAATCGATTTTTCGCAACAAAAGACAGCTGTTTTTATTCTATTTAGTTAGTCCATATGTGCCAATTTTTTTTTTAAATATTCATAAGTTAACATTCATGCCCTTTTGTTTTCCTACATAGATAATAAATAACTCATATTTGCCACTTTAATTCCATTTCGTACAACAAATAATTATTTTAATGTGTTACTTCATTCCATTGCAAAATACTAAAGATTAATCGTTTGAGAACCAGTGCATTATATGGATAAAAACGATTAATTTTGTCAACAGAAAACCTCTCTAGGCAAAATTAATGATTTTTTTCATGCTCTGACTTGACAGACCCCATTAAATGTTGGATTATATGCTTATCAAGATATAGGTGTGTAAAGACTGAAACCGCATCCACCCTGGACAAGTGAGCCAAAGAGAGCAAAGCCTTGCCAGTTTGTCCCTTCTAAACACTGATGCTATTCCATCTTCTGAACAGAAAACCACTCCAACAAAAACACAGAGCTAGTCACGCTAGTTACCGTGATCTGAAACAAATCATTAGATAAAGAACTGAAGATGTCAAAACTGTCTAGACAGGTCTGCTGCCACTTTATCTTCCAACACCTCCTACCAGAGATTAGGAAGAAATACTGCATCATATTTTATGCAATTGAAATCCTAACATTTATTTAATAATAATAATAATAATAAAAGAAGAAGAAAATATCTATCTATCTATCTATCTATCTATCTATCTATCTATCTATCTATCTATCTATCTATCTATCTATCTATCTATCTATCTATCTATCTATCTATCTATCTATCTATCTATCCATCCATCTGTCCATCCATTCATCCATCCATCTGTCTATCCATTCATCCATCCATCCATCCATCCATCCGTCCATCCATTTATCCATCCATCCCTACATACATAAATCCTTCCATCGTTCTTGTGTTTCATCTATCGATCCATCCATTCATCCATCCATCATTCTTGTTTCATCCAACCATCTATCCATCCATCCATCCTTCTTGTTTCATCTATCCATCCTTCTTGTTTCATCCATCCATCTATCCATCCATCCATCTATCCATCCATTCATCCATCTGTCCATCCATTTATCCATCCATTCTCGAAGTCTATTTGTTGGTTTAGCATTTTATCCAGCCACCCATCCATCTATCCATTCATCCATCCATTCTCGAAGTCTATTTGTTGGTTTAGCATTTTATCCAGCCACCCATCCATTTATCCATTCATCCATCCATACATACATCCTTCAGTCATTCTTGTTTCATCCATCCATCCACCCATCCATCCATCCATCCATCCATCCTTCTATCATTATTGTGTTTCATCCAACCATCCATCCATCCATCGTTCTTGTTTCATCCATCCATCCATCCATCCATCCATCATTCTTGTGTGTCATCCATCCATCCATCCATCATACTTGTTTCATCCATCCATCCATCCATCCATCCATTGTTTTTGTGTTTCATCCATACATCCATTCATTTTTCTAGAATTCAATCAGATGTTCAACCACTCTTTTGAAAACACTGTATTTCTCTGAATAACTCATTGTGAATTGGTTGATATGTGAATAAATATAATGGAAATGTATGAAAAGTGAACATTTTTCTCATGTAGTTTTATGGTGAAATGATTGGGTCCTCAGGAAAACAAGTATGTAAGAAATGCTTTGTTTAAAGCTGACTGATATGTGACAAATATGTAAACTAATAAATATTCAAATGTCCAGCAGAAGGTCTTGTTCCTTTGAGAACTTAATCATGTTTTTTATGTATACAATGTGCTAAGATTGATTAAAAATGTTTCATTTGTATAAGGGCCTGATACATATTTATTTAAGTTCTATCTATCTATCACTAACCAAAATTAGACTTTATAAAAAAGGGGGGGTATTTTGAACTCACTTTAATTACTTTACTGTAGATGTTTGGGTCAAAAAGAAGGGATTTAAGCTTGATTGTAGATTTATTTGGATTAATGGAAATCTTGAGCATGGCTATACTCTATATTCAGGCTTTTTGCCATAATAATTCTCTAAAGTTGTGCATTTGGATTCCAAGTGTAATGCAAAGGGGGGAAAAGAAAGCAAGCATCCTAGATCCAAATAAACAGAAATGACACAAAGCCACATTCATCACCGATGAACTTGGAAGTCAGTCTTCATTTTAAGAATATAATACCAATCTTTAGCTTTCTGGCACTCATGGCTACAATAAATCCATCAAAATGTGATATATAACATGAAGTCCACAGGAAATGAAAGATCTGTCTGTATCAGCTTCAAAGCGTGAGGTTGACAGTTTGAGAAGTATTGTGTTTTTAACCTTTAGCTTCAACAGATAACATTTAAGCGATCCTGTGATGAGGTTGAAGGAGAGCACATGGGGTAAACTATGAACAGATGGGAGGTTTTGTCTTTTATAGTCTACCGGGCATGAAGAACAAAGGCCTCAGCATCTTTACGACTGCTGTCTGCAAACTGCAAAACTTCTGAAATGTGAGTGAGGTGTGAAATGATGTGTGGTAGAGCTCCTGAGTCTCTCTGCAGGCCCTGACACACTGACCTAAGCTGGATATTTGCTTCTTGATTTTGACTCAAATTCAGGGTTCGCCCTGAGACAGCTGCTGACACCTGCAGAGGCACAGCAAGGAATGGTTGCCCACTGAATAGTTCCACATTAATAAAATATCTGGATCACTTCTACTTTAAGAAAGATCATTCTGCAAAGGAAATAGTTTTCCACCTGTGGTACTCTAACATGAGAGCAATGTCACTTCTTTCTTAAATGACAGAACAATTAATTGAAAAAAAAGATATATATATATACACACACACAGTTGAAGTCAGAATTATTAGCCCTCCTGTTAATTTTTTTCCCCAAATTCTGTTTAACGGAGAGAAGATTTTTTTTCAACACATTTCTAAACATAATATTTTTAATAACTCATTTCTAATCACTGCTTTATTTCATCTTCACCATGATGACAGCATATAATTGTCATGGCACACAAGGAAGACAAAGGAGGTTAAGTTGTAGAGCAGCAACAACAGGAGCAACAGAAGAAGAGGAGCAACAACAGCAGAGGATGAAGCAGGTGAGTGG
Organism: Danio aesculapii; assembly: GCF_903798145.1. NCBI lineage: Eukaryota > Metazoa > Chordata > Actinopteri > Cypriniformes > Danionidae > Danio > Danio aesculapii. The sequence goes on from NC_079457.1 coordinate 42,703,297, forward strand.
TGATGCAATCAGAGGATCTCAGACACACAGTTTAAAGAGGTAAGTTCAGTTCTTCAGTAACACCAGCACACACACTATAAACTCTTCCCTTGAGCAGGTTGCTTTCCTCAGGAGAAAGGCGGGCATCCACAGAAGAGCACATGAGAGATCAGGAGAGCTGATGAGGAAGACCATCTGATGTTGATTCTAGCTGGTGAGTGACTGGAAAAGGTGAGACTTTATGGTGAGTGGGTGATTGGGGTCGCAGGTGCAGGCTGTTAGAATTTAGGTGACGGATCACGTGTGTAGTGTGTAGGGTGGTTGAGACTGCGGGAACGAGCCGAGGGTGTCACAATAATATGTGACTAGATATTTTTCAAGACACTTCTATACAGCTTAAAGTGACATTTAAACGCTGACTAGGTTAATTAGGTTAACTAGGCAAGTTAGGGTAATTAGGCAAGTTATTGTATAATGATGGTTTGTTCTGTAGACTATCAAAAAATAGCTTAAGAGGTTATTAATTTTGACCTTAAAATGTTTTTAAAAAATTGCTTTTATTCTAGCCAAAATAAAAGAAATAAGTCTTTCACCAGAAGAAAAAATATCAGACATACTGTGAAAATTTATTTGCTCTATTAAATTTGGGAAATATTTAAAAAAGAAAAAAAAATCAAAGGGGGTGTAATAATACTGATTTCAACTATGTGTGTATATGTATATATATATATATATATATATATATATATATATATATATATATATATATATATATATATATATATATATATATATATATATATATATATATATATATATATATATAATGAGAATTATATAAAATAAAAATAATATGATGTAATAACACATTTATTAAAACAATCCATCATGCAACAATTACTCCAGAACACTTGTAAATTTGTTTATTTTATTTTATAATATTATATTCTGTATTATTTTAATATGATATCCTAAAGTGTCTTGCCCATTTAAATCTCATGTGACATTAGATGTTTTATTGAAAAAAAAAAAAGGTTTTACTACAGAATACCCCACTTAAATTTAAGATAAAATATCTACAGTAGTTCATTCGATTTAAAAAAGTAAAAGTGTCATTTGTATCTAGATTATTATAAATGAATCATTGTAAATATACTGATTTGTTTAGATTTTTTATTACTGTTTTGTCCTAAAATATTGATTGTTAAATGCATAGTGTATTCTGGTCTATTATTATGCTTTTAGTTAGTTAGTTAGTTAGAGAGAGAGAGAGAGAGAGAGAGAGAGAGAGAGAGAGAGAGAGAGAGAGAGAGAGAGAGAGAGAGAGAGAGAGAGAGAGAGAGAGAGAGAGAGAGAGAGAGAGAGAGAGAGAGAGAGAGAGGAGAGAGAGAGAGAGAGAGAGAGAGAGAGGAGAGAGAGAGAGAGAGAGAGAGAGAGTTCTCTAAAGGAATTTTTCCCAATTTTTTACAATACGAACTCAAGTTCTTTCAATTTCCTTAACACATAAGAGATTTTTTAAGTTTTACAGCACTGATCACTTTCACTGGGCAACAAAGATGGGTCTAACCCTTTTATGATTTATTCACAATGTTTCCTGAATTAAAATGATAATTGGTCGAGATCCGAGAAAGGTCAGCTTTAAATCAAATGATTTCAATGCATTATTCAGACAGTGGAAAAAGCTCACATTCTGATGCCTTACTATCAAAGATTGTATATATTAGCCCACTAGAGGGCAACATACGCACATTTTGAAACATTTCATATTAGTGATATTTTGATACCATATGGTTTAAAAAATACATTTTTTACTGTTTCTTACTTTTATTAATTGTGTTTTTTTGTTTTTTTTTAAGGTAAAATGCATTACAGAAAAGAGCTTCAGGTAGCATGCGATATCATCTTTCCAAAAAAACTGTGGTCTCAGTGAGTGGAAAGGATGTCCCACTGAGGACAGTAAGAGGAGACACTAATAGTCCCTACAGTGGGTACATGCCAACACAGGTGTGCTAAGGACAATAAAGGAAAATCTATCTTATGAGACAACGACACTGTCCACAGTCTGTTCAGAGGGGAAACTGGATACTTTAGTTACTGAACTATGAAATTATATACATTTTATGACCAAGTCTAACACTGGACATCCTGATTTTTTTATTCCCATGGTAACAAATGAGTGAAAAAAAACTATACAAATTCATGCAAAGAATATTCAAAACCATAATAAAAACTTAAATAAATATGTATCAGGCCCTTATACAAATGAAACATTTTTAATCAATCTTAGCACATTGTATACATAAAAAACATGATTAAGTTCTCAAAGGAACAAGACCTTCTGCTGGACAGTTGAATATTTATTAGTTTACATATTTGCCACATATCAGTCAGCTTTAAACAAAGCATTTCTTACATTCTTGTTTTCCTGAGGACCCAATCATTTCACCATAAAACTACATGAGAAAAATGTTCACTTTTCATAAATTTCCATTATATTTATTCACATATCAACCAATTCACAATGAGTTATTCAGAGAAATACAGTGTTTTCAAAAGAGTGGTTGAACATCTGATTGAATTCTAGAAAAATGAATGGATGGATGGATGAAACACAAAAACGATGGATGGATGGATGGATTGATGGATGAAACAAGTATGATGGATGGATGGATGGATGACACACAAGAATGATGGATGATGGATGGATGGATGGATGGATGGATGGATGGATGGATGGATGGATGGATGGATGGATGGATGGAACAAGAACGATGGATGGATGGATGGATGGATGGATGGATGGATGGATGGATGGATGGATACAACCCCAGAAGATTGGATGAATGGATGGATGGCAAGATGGTTTAAAACTTTAAAACAATAAAACAGTAAAATGATGGACGGATGAATAATAGAGAGACAGACAGCACACTAGAATGATGGATTGATGTTTTATGTAGTGGAATGTGGCAAGCACTGGTTAGATTTAATGAGATCTTAATGTAACATAACACCAAATAGTGGTTTTGGCTACAGCTTCAAAAAAACATGCTTACAATGAATCATGAAAAAAGTAATGAAGATCTGTAGGTAATGTGATATAGAATTACCAAATGACAACAACAAACCTGAACATGCACTACCTACAGTATATTTGGCCTTTAAAAATGATAGATTGCATGGACTCTGATGGGAGAAAGATGATCCTCACAAACTCTTGATTGCTACTAGACGTGCCTCGTTATGTGATATTAAGGTTTATACACTTAGATCCCCACAAGGGAAGCCTCTAATCTCTAATTAATCAGACTCAACTGTCATGGTAATAACTGTAATAGACTCCTGCTGACCATGTTTGTGTAATTTTCTGAGATAATTTTCTAAATCTTTCCCAAAAAGAAAAATTGGACAAGTTTCCTTTTCTTTCATCACAAAATCCAGTGCCAACACAGAATACTGATCTCCTAATAAGCCATTATCTAGGCAATACGAGCCTTTAATACCTTGCTGCAATTCCCTTACATGACGTCCCAGTAATATCCCATCATGACAGACCAAAGACACAAGCAAAAACAAAAGAAAAGGGTTCAGTTCACAAAATAAAAGAGAAATAATACCACCATTGAACATTAATTGTAATTAATGAGATTAAGTATTTTACACAATGCTGCAGCAACTATTCTACTCAGCATTTCAGCAGGTTCTATATAAGTTGGACATCTTCAAAATATGAATGCATGAGAATACAATATCAAACCAAGAGTGTGATTGAAAATTCTTTTACAGAGTTTATTTAACACCAGTTGGTCTAAATAAGATATTTTCTAATGTTTCTCAATGTTGTTTCTCAATGTTGCAGATCCAATGTTGGTACTGTGATGCATGTATTCTGGGACTGTGACATGATTAAGACATACTGGAAAAAAATCCACAAATTAGTTCAGATTATTTGTCAACCTTTTGCCTCATCTCAAACTGTTCATCTTCTGAATTGTAAAACTGCTCTACACCTTAGTCATGGACTAGAAACTGTTACACCTTTGTTCATATCTAGCAAGAAAATGTATTGTTTTGTTGTGGTTTTATCCTAACATTCCTACGATCAATATGGAAATAAATCAGATTGCCATTTTCCTACCCTTAGGACTTGTGTCAGAAATCTGATGACTTCTGGCATATCTGGAATCCTCTATGGGAGTTTTTGGAGAATGTATCTTGAAAGACTATTTTTATTTTATTTATTTATTTTGTTAATTTTACCCTTCACAAAAGACTTGAATTACTAGTCAATGGACGATTGTATAATAGATGGCTAAATTATAGTATACGATGACATGAGATGAGAAACACCAATATCACTGTTCTGTCATTGCAAATCTTTAAATAAATGTTTAAAAATAAATAAATGAGAATCAACATGTCTAACAGGCCTCATACAGCCCAAGAATAAAGATTACTGTCTTCTTCATGATGTTTATATTTACTGAACTTTTCAAATAAATGAACTGGCAAGTCTGAAACTCACATGTACTAATCATTGCATTTGGCCTGCCTCAATTTATTTAAATGCTTTGATGCAGCCAGCTCATGCAGACAATCACATATTATTAGTATGTTTCATGAAGAATAGGCAGAAGAAAAAAGGAAATAAAAAAAATTATTAGATTTTCTTAGAAACCGATTTAATGAAAAAATGTGTGGATGAAGAAAGATCTGCTGGACTCAATGGGTCTGAAATATGACACTATGGTTGTAGTTTTTCAACAGATTATTTTTTAAACAGATCATTACATGTTTTTTTGGCTTTGGTGGATCTTGTTAAGGAGACGCAGTGGTGCAGTAGGTAGTGCTGTCACCTCACAACAAGAAGGTCGCTGGTTCAAGCCTCAGCTTGGTCAGTTGGTGTTTCTGTGTGGAGTTTGCATGTTCGTGTGGGTTTCCTCCGGGTGCTCAGGTTTCCCCCACAGTCCAAAGACATGCGGTACAGGTGAATTGGATAGGCTAAATTGTCTGTAGTGTATGTGTGTGAATGAGTGTGTATGGATATTTCACAGAGATGGGTTGCAGCTGAAAGGGCATCCGCTGCGTAAAACATATGCTGGATAAGTTGGCGGTTCATTCCGCTGTGGTGACCCCAGATTAATAAAGGGACTAAGCCAAAAAGAAAATGAATGAAGGGATCTAGTTCATGTAATGAAGTGTTTAGCTTATGTAGATTGTTCATATTTAAGAACTAACTGAATGCTAACAGCAGCTACATTCAAACAAGAACCATTTATAACCATTTGTGCATAATGTTGTAATGTTATGCGCTTATGAGTTGTCACTAGACTCTCAAGAAAGGTCCACGAGCTGGGATTCGAACTCGGGATATCCAAGACGCAGTTATACTACACAGTCAGCGCACTGATTCTGAATTAATTCTCATTCCAGTGCTAGAAATTTGCTTTTAATCACATTCATATGTATCCATTTAAGTTTACAAGCACTTGTTAATGTACTTAAAGTGTCCTTAAAGTGCTAAAGTGTCCTTCCAATGCATCATTTACAAGTACAGGTGGAAAAACAATCACGCATTATGTTCAGCAGCAAAGGATTTAATGCAAAATGGCTCCCCAAAGACATCTTATGAAAATATATCCGCAACTTCTAGAGCATAGCAGAAGTCGTTAAATTAAATAACAAGCAGAGAAAACAGCATATTTTGTGTTTACCACAAAAAAATTCTAAAAGCATGCTGTAGTGACTCCTCTGTCCGTACAAATGCCTTTAAAATACTTTTGTGTAACTGTAAGCATTTGTGACACAGCCAGCAGAGCCATGGAAAACATCAAGGATACTGTCTAATGTCTATCTAGGAATGTGAGAGCAAGACCAGCGATTGTCTCGATTCAGGGGGTTCAATGATACGTCAAATTGCTGAAGTATTTCCTCCTTTATCAAACTCATTTCGGCACTAAGCTTTTTTTTTTTTTGTAGATACGAAAGACACTGCTACTGCTCCTAATGAAAATAAACATATGGGTTCAGGGGGAAGGAGATAAGTGTAGGCCTACTGTTTATTTTTTTTGGAAACCAACAAAAAAAGGTTAAAAAGAGATTGTATTCTTTATCATTTAAAGTGGCATATACTGCAGTTTATCAACTGCTTGATTGTCTGTGTCATGTCCAAATTTAAAATACTTAACATTACTTCATGGTAATGTACTGATATTATCACCCAGTGATAACTCATAAGTTGATAAATACTGCAAATAAACTCAAATTAAAAAAATGTAAATAATTTACTCACCTTCAAAACTCTTTCTTTCTTTCTTTCTTTCTTTCTTTCTTTCTTTCTTTCTTTCTTTCTTTCTTTCTTTCTTTCTTTCTTTCTTTCTTTCTTTCTTTCAGGATGATTATGTCACAGTGCAACAGTGTAACTTTAAAGGGCACCTATGGTGAAGTTTGGACAGACATATGTGTAGATTTAGTGTATAGACCGTCATATTGGGGGGATATAAACACATCCAGTCCTTTTTTTTTCAATTTAACAACATAAAAACGGTGGACCAATTGGAGCGGTTTTCAGACCGACCGCAACTTTATGTAGAAGTGCGGTCCCCCCGCCCACCGAATTGATTGACAGCTGCGTATATTAACATGTCCCGGTAGTCACATGAATCATCAAATCAACAAGAGAGAATGAGCGCAAAGCAACCGTGAATAAAAAATCTGTTCAGTTTGCTAGGATCATCAATCATCATCAAATGTGATCAAGAAGAGTGAGTTTTACAAGTTTAAAATGTTTTAAAACAGTGCATGTGTGTAATGAATTACAGCAATTCACTTTACTTTATCAGCACAGCCGCATTTCAGAACAATTATAAGAGAAGATGCTTCAATCTCGGTTTGTGGACGTAAATCAGGTTTATTTTGTACATTAACATAACAGATATTCATACAGCAGTGGAGATTAACCTGTATCCTGTCAGGTGAGCGATGAATGCTGCTAGCATACTAGCGCTAGTATTTTTATAAAATAACTTACAATTTTCAAATTATGTGTACACTTTTGAGATTTGAGGAAAGATTTAATTATCTTTTAGGGTTTAAAAACATGTTAATGCTATTATATTATATTAATTCAAAAAAGAAATTATGACTATTGATCAGTATTTTTTGTAAAGAAACTTTGGAACATTATTCTTGGTTTCAGAGATGAAGTGAACAGGTCATGATTTAATTTGTCTTATATAATTATATAAAATATAATTATAACATTCTGTTTGAAAACTTTTATCTGAGTAAAAGCGGTTTTTGTCCAGGCAAAAGTTGTGCCCACAGACAATCATCAATGCACAAGCATCCTCTGTGCTCGCGTGCCCTTCGACCACAGCGGCACAGATCCTTCATGTTGCAAACACAGCTCTGTTTGCTGAAGGAAACACTAGCCCATTCCCTGTTGATAATGTTTCTGTTGCATTTTTCAGTGACTTACTTAAAGAATCTAACTATACAAAAAAAAAAAAAAAAAAAAATATCCAAAGCAAATTCACTTAGTCAAAGACCTGAGATTCATTCACTGTCATTTTTTTTACTCCTATTAGTGTATAAATTACAAAACAATTAATAAATCTCACAGACATGAACAGTTTCACAGCACTAACCAATATGTCTCTGAGTGTAAATATTTTTAAGATATTAAACTGAAAGATTAAAACAAATAATGTAAGTTGATGATTTAGTTTACACCAGAATTGAAATTCTATACTTTTCTCACCCCCTCTCTCAGATTTTATTAATAATATTCAGTTGACTTCCGAAAATGAACTAATAAGTGAAAAAAAGATGAGTAAATGAGGGCAGAATATTCATTTTGTGGTTTTCCCAGCCAAAATTAATATTTAATCATAAATATTCACTTATCCTCAGGTGGTTCCAAACCTTTACGAGCTTTTCTATGTTGAACACAATTTGTGGCAATTGTGAAGAGTAAATGAAGACAGAATTCTCCCTTTTTGGGTGAACTATCCCTTAATAAATTGTACTGAACCATCTACTAAGCTTTTAATTAATAAAAATGCACTATACATATAATTATATACTGTAGCTTTCAGATGTAAATGTTTATTTGTTCGATATTAAGCACAAAATACATATTTTCCAACTGTCTGACTGAACTTTGAATGGTCTAATAATTTTGGTGAAATCTGTCAAACGGACAAAATCATAATCATACATAGAAGCTATATCTCTGGCAACTATCATCAACTTCTCCAGACTGTAAATAAGGGCAACTAAATATAATGACCTGTAGATTAGACTTCTTGACAGCTCTCTGTCTTGACCTTATCTAAATATGTTGAGGGGGAGCTGCCACAGAAATTGATTAAAAAGAGGCACCTTGAAGTGGTTCAGGAAGCCTGGCCAATGGTCACATCTCTCATGACAATATGCCTACATGATGTTTGCATTGCTTCCGATAACTGACTGACACAGTAAAAGATACCCACAAAAATCTAAATGAGGCTTGACATGAAGAGTAGAGGCAAGGATCTGTATAACTGTATTACAAAACACTGCCTTTTTTAGGTTGGCCATATAGGATGATTACACAAAAAATGCTTTAACAAGAATTTAAAATATGTCATCTCAAAAAAAATTGTAATTATATAGTGCATCTGGAAAGCGTTCATAGCGATTTACTTTTTCCATATTTTTTATATTACAGCCTTATTCCAAAATGGATTAAACTCATTTATTTTCTCAAAATTCCACAAACAATACCCCATGATGACAATGTGAATTTTTTTTTTTTGGAAATTGTTGCAAATTTATAAAAAATTCAAAAACCTGAAAAATTACATGTACATAAGTATTCACAGCCTTTGCTCAATACTTTGTTGATGCACCTTTGGCAGCAATTAAAGCCTTAAGTCTTTTTGAATATGATGCCAAAAGCCTGGCACACCTGTCTTTGGGAATTTTTTCGCCTTCCTCTTTGCAGTACCTATCAAGCTTTATCAGGTTGGATGGGAAGCGACAGTGTACAGCCATTTTCAGATCTCTCCAGAGATGTTCAATATGATTTAGGCCTGGGCTCTGGCTGGGCCAATCAAGGACATTCACTGAGTTGTTGTGAAGCCACTCCATTGATATTTTGGTGGTGTGCTTTGGGTCATTGTCCTGCTGCAAGATGAACCGTCACCACAGTCTGAGGTCAAGAGCATTTTGAAGCACATTTTCATTCAGGATGTCTCTGTACATTACAGATTTCATTGTTCCCTCTAACCTGACTAGTCTTCCAGTTTCTGCTGCTGAAAAACATCCCCACAGCATCATGCTGCCACCACCATGCTTCACTGTAGGGATGGTATTAGCCTGGTGATGAGCGGTGCTTGGTTTTCTCTAAACGAAACGCCTGGCATTCACTCCAAAGAGTTAAATTTTAGTCTCTTCAGACCAGAGAATTTTGTTTCTTATGGTCTGACAGTCCTTCAGATGGCTTTTGGCAAATCCAGATGGGGATTGGCTTCCATCTGGCCCACTCTACCATACAGGCCTGATTGGTCAATTGCTGCACAGATGGTTGTCCTTCTGTAAGGTTCTCCTCTCTCCACAGTAGAATGCTGGAGATCAGACAGAGTGACCATCAGGTTATTGATCACCTCCCTGACTAAGGCCCTTCTCCCCCGATCACTCAGCTTAGATGGCCAGAAGAGTCTTGGTGGTTCCAAACATCTTCCACTTGGAGGCCACTGTGTTCATTGGAACTTTCAGAGCAGCAGAGATTTTTCTGTAACCTTCCCCAGCCTTGTTCCTCGAGACAATCCTGTCTAGGAGGTCTACAGACAGTTCCTTAGTCTTCATGTTTGATTTGTTTTTTGACATGCACTGTCAACCCTGGGACCTTATACAAACAGATGTATGCCTTTTCAAATCATGTCCAATCAACTGAATTTTCCACAAATGAACTCCAATTAAGCTGCTGAAACATCTCAAGAATGATTAGTGGAAATAGAATGTACCTGAGCTCAATTTAGAGCTTCACGGCAAAGGCTGTGAATACTTATGTACATGTGATTTTTCAGGTTTTTAAATTTTTTTAAGAAATTTGCAACAATTTCAAAAAATCTTTTGTCATTATGGGCTATTGTGTCTAGAATTTTGAGGAAATAAATGAATTTAATCCATTTTGTAATAAGGCTGTAAAATAAAAAAGTGTGGAAAACGTGAAGCGCTATAAATACTTTCCGGATGCACTGTAAACAGGGTGAAAGGCTTTTTTAGTATGAGTGCAGCATATGTTGACAACAGCTACTGTATAGAGATCTCAAGATTCCTGAACTCCAAACAACCTCACACATGCTAATGTTAAAACCATTCATTTTACATAAGCCACTGAAATTTTTTCAAGAGAGAAACTGTCGTGTCCAATATATCTACTGAAAATTATATTCACAGCTTCTCCATATAATGGCACCCTGCAGGGAACCACATTTACAGCAGACACCTTGACCAAGGCACAGATTTCACACAGATTTGATGTAAAATCCATTAAAGGACCGCATTTTGACTTTTTATGCAAATTGCATCTATGTGCTGACATTAGGAGCTGAAACTGAACTGCCATATAACAACCAAAGGAAACCTGGTGCTAACATATCAATTTTCATACTTATACCCTTACAAAACTCTTAATTTCAATAGATTCACTTTGAAAGTAAAAGGACTGAGAATTCTTATTAGTCTTTGCTTCGACAAGGGCACAGCTGTATAAAAATTTTCATTGATCAGTTAATGAACAAAAAAGAGAAGACATTTCTTAAGGCCAAGGTAATACTTGGCATGTCTTTAATGTTTTAGATTTTAACTATAACAACCAAAAAAACTTCTCAGTTGTTCTCACAAACCTTTATTTTTGCATAGAATGTAAATAAGCCTATTCAGACACAGCTAGTAACAGCACCATATGTGAAGTAAAACTATTTTCTCTGAAGTACATATAAAAACCTCAATGACAAATCCCTTTACATGACCAAACAGGTTTCCCATCTGTTGCACCAAATCTATTCTTCTACCACTCCGAAAATGATAAATGATCAGATCAAGACAATATGGATAATGCTATTATTGTAAAAGAAAGGCCTATTGTTGTATACCATCAACTAAAGACACAGCTCCTAAGATGCTGTCCAAGACAAATGGACGGCACAGGACACAGAAGCAGCATAAATCTGCATTAAGTACTTGGCATACATGAGAACTGGGATTTGGGGATTTTCTTTTGCCCCGCTGTTGATGATTCTCACTGACATTCAGCCAAAACACTTCCTCCAGTTTGATACATGTGGTGTGACTGATGTCTGAGGAGTGTGGTAGAAAACCGCAGCTGTGGTCTATCGATCCTTCAAACCTTAGATCTTACAGTCGAGAGATCACTATCAGGACTTATAGAGCTCTTAGGTCACATCTCTGGTAGGTTTAATATGAGGTCTGCTCAGTGATGTGAGAGTCACAAAGGGATAGCGATCGAACACTCTGTTTGACTACAGGAATGAGAGTCATTCCTTCAGACCCACGAGACAAATGGGGTCAGAAACAAACGTCCATAAGCATGTCCACATACAGCCTCTTGGGTTCCATCACACGCAATATTATTTAAGGCAACTGACTTAGAGAGGAAGACAGACCACCTGCTAAGGTTTGTGGGTCCAATATAAACTTTAAGTGTCACAAAATTTAAAGTCAAACTTAAACTTCAAAGTTGACTGAGAAATTTCTGAAAACCATACTCTAAAAATGCTTGCTTTTTATTTATCGTTTCAACACAAACTTGGGTCAAATGGATAAACCCATCTGTTACATTTTTTATTACTTTTTAATTAAAAAAATGTAACCCATTGGTTTGTTTTGTCAACATTTTTTCCAAGCTTGTTGAAACAATAAGAAATAACAAGCATTGTTGTTTCAAGCATTTTCTCAGTCACCTCACATCACACTTTCACTGACCCTGTTAAAGTCCAGAAAATTCTGACTCCAGATCTCTGACTGATCTCATTAGAAAACCTTTGGTTTTTCTCTCATATTTCCAGGAAAAGAATTCAATATTACCTTTGCAAATAGCGTCCCTTTGGAAACACTGGAATACTAGCAAGTTAGAAAACTCTAAGAAGGCGTTTAAACAATATAAATGGAATTACATTTCTGGCATATTGACCATACATCTCTCAACAAACAAACCAACATTTTTTGTGATTCCATTCTTTCTTTGGGGAGCTTGCCAAAAAAAAACAATGAAGAGTTTTTTTTTTTTTACATTTATAGCAGCAACAATTGTTTGGTGGAAGAAGATTAAGCCTTTCTACAAAAATGCCTGGCATGGATTGTTCTTGTATTTGCTGTATGAACTAAATGAAAATGCAAAGATATATTCAACTATTTTTGTAACAGTTCTTACAACAGGTTGTGTTTTTTTACTATCAGCAGTATACTACACTCCTACTACATTAATGTCAGTAGGAAACTTGCCTAATTTGTCACACAATTAGGGATGCTCAAAATAACCGTTAAGCGAAAGAGCATGTTTTTAACCAATTAATGGTATCAGTTAAATAATAAAAATATATAATTTTTTATATTTTTAAAGTTTGGCTGCATAAGGGGCCGATTACAGCGAATGTGCTTTTGGCATTTAGAGGGGTATCTTTTGAATGGATTACTAACGGCTGCAATTGTTTTGCGCCCTGCGTGCCTCGCGTGTAGTTGAAATAAAAGTTAACCCTGAGTGGCAAATGCGTGCTACATCAGTCGCGTCTTTTTCATTCTTCAATCAAATGAAAGCAACGGCAGGGTTTCCTTTGAGGTGACAGATCTGTCATGGCTCTGCGTTATAAACTCAAAAATAGGCTATTGATTATTTAGTGTACAACCAACAAACCAACCTTTTTTCCACTTGGAAATTTAGTTATTAATAGTTCTTATAAATTATAGATTTTTAAATAGCCTAATCTATGAATCAAACAAATCCAATGATTTTCTTGATTTTTACATAATGTTAACTCTGCACCAAACTGAGGTGTTGACATATATGCAAATTAATGCAATATCATATGCAAACAACAAAATTGTTATATGCTATAGTAGCCTATACATATGAGCCTTGTCAATGTCTTTCATCACACGCAGTGTGTGCACATGAACCACGAGTGAGAGAGGAAATAAAAGCACACAAGCTCTAAGGTAAAATCAGATGCTCAAGTCGTAATCTTTAATCTTTAATGACTTTTATTAAAGATCTTGACAGAGGCTTGTGATATAAGAATTAGAGCGGAGCATTAATTAAATGCATAGGCCTACTTTCGATGGAGCGATAGATTTGAGGTAGCCTGCTATTTTTATTTAACAGAAGAAAAAAACATATAAATGGACAAACAGCACATGCCGGTTCTTAAAAGAATTCAGTCAGTGTTTTCGTTTTGTAATCTAAATTTGTCATTTAAGTGAAAAATATAGAGCAGGCCTATTTATTTTAATATTTTTTATTTAGTTTATTCTTTTTTAAGAAAGCTTCTTTAAATTTCAAATATTTAATAGCAGATCTAAAATCCTTCTCTCAAACCTGTGGCTGTTAAATACAAAACTTACCAATTCACTGTGGTTTTTATGACTCATTTGTGAAGGTCATTGAAAATATTGTGAGGCTAACATCTTGTGCAATCAATGTGGCCAAATTTTTGAACGCTTTCTGCATCAGTCATAAGGTCCTGGGTAACCTGTTTGATTCTCCCACCCACACAGACCATGCAGCTGTGCAGAAGGACCCCAAACCCTCCAGAAATCTGCTCTAAATTACAGTCACTCACAGAAAAGGCTGATTTTCTTCCAGAACTGTATTCGCACACTCACTTTCACAGAAGTGCCATAAGGGAACACTGATCCTGTAAGGAGAGGGATTTGACTACCATTAGCTCTGCTGTGACCTTTGACTGGATATGCTCGGCTGAAACACCTAGAGGCTCTTCTACAGGAAAGAAATGGAGGTGTTGAGGAACAAAATGACTAAAGCAGAATGAACAGACTGAGAGGTCAGCAGATGCAACAACTAATGTGCAAAGCCCTTGGGGGAAAGAGAGATGCATCGCAGCATATTGTTTCGGAAAAAGAAAAATCCAGTAAAATGGGATTTTGTACAAAAAATAATGTTCTGTAATATTCTGCTGAACATTAAAGTCGTAAAAGGTATCGAACTTCACAATGAATGTGACATAAAATTGTGTTGATTACACCATAATTACCTGCAGTGAACCTAATACCTTCAAATAAATAAAGTCCTGCAAGTTACTGTTTGCCAAATTCCTTACATTTGAAACAGTTTGAACTATTTTAAAAGTGCCATAAAATGAATTAATACATCCATCCATCTATCTTCCACTACTTATCCATGGCCAGGTCGCAGGGGCAGCAGTCTCAGTAGGGCACCTGACCAGACTTCCCTCTCCCCAGACACTTTCTTCAGCTCCTCCAGGGGATCGCAAGGCGTTCCCAGGTAAGCCGAGAGACAAAGTTTCTTCACTATGTCCTGGGTCTTTACCTGTGTCTCATCCTGGTGGGACAAGCCTGGAACACCTCCCCAGATAGGTGTCCAAGAGGCATTTAAAGCAAACCCTTAACTGGCTTCTCTCAATGTGAAGAAGTAGCTCTATTCCGAGTTCCTTCTGAGTGACAGAGCCCCTCACCCTATCTCTGAGGGTGTGCCTTGCCACCCTATAAAAGAAACTCATTTCGGCCACTTGTATCCAAAACCTTGTCCTTTTAGTCATGAACATCGGTGAGAGTAGGAAGAACATAGCTTTATTAGTAAATTAAGAGATTTTCTCTTTTGGCTCAGCTCCTTCTTTGCCACTCTCAGTAACATCCTTCCCTCTCTTGTGAACAAAATCCCAAGATACTTGAACTCGTCCACCTGGGGTGTGGACTCTCCTCCAAGAGATGGAAAGCAACTTTTTTTTTCGGGTGAGCACTATAGCTTTGAATTTGAAACAAAACAGGTGACAAAGGGCAGCCTTGCCAGAATCCCCAATATGCACCGGCAACAAGTCTGATTTTTATTGGTGGCAATGAGAACCAAATTCTTCCAGTGCACCCTCCACAGAATGCCATGAGAGAGACAGCCGAATGGCTTCTCTAAGTCCGCAAAACACATGTGGACTGGTAGGGCATACTCCCACGAACCATCGAGCACCCTAGTTGGGGTATAGAGCTGATCCAGTGTTCCATTGGCTGGACTAAATCCACATCGTTCCTCCTAACGCTTAGGTTTATAGGTTCAACTATCGGCTAGATTCTCCTCTCCAGTCTCCTGGTACAAACTATTCCAGGAAGGCTGGAGTTGCGTAATCCCACTATAGTTGGAACACACCATCCGGGCCCCTTCTTCAAAATGGGAACCACCAAACCAGTTGACCCAGTCCAGACGCACAGTCCTCAAGGCAAGTCAGCCAAGACAGCCCTACAACATCCAGAGACTTAAGGGCTTCAGGGTGGATTTCATCAACCCATCCATCCAATAACTAAAACATATTTATAATATTTAAAAAACGTTAAGGTCAATATTATTATCACCTTAAGGTTTTTTTTCCGATTGGCTACAAAACAAATAACTATTGCCCAATGACTTGCTATTATGACTATAGCACAAACTATTATGTTTTAAAAATAGTTTCTACATGCACTATAGGTGAATTGGGTGAGCTAAATTGTCTGTAGTGTATATGTGTGAATGAGTGTGTATGGATGTTTCCCAGTGATGTGTTGCAGTTGGAAGGTCATCCACTGCGTAAAACATATGCTGGATAAGTTGGTGATTCACATTCGTTTATGTGAAGCTGCTTTGACACAATCTACATTGTATAAGCGCTATACAAATAAAGGTGAATTGAATTGAATTCCGCTGTGGCGACCCCAGATTACTAAAGGGACTAAGCCAAAAAGAAAATGAATGAATTAATATTTTCCACCTGAATGAATAAACAGTGAAATCCTAAACATATCTTCTCAGTTTACATTTAACTCTTCCAGCAAATGAATGAAGGAAAACAGCCTTTCATTTATGTGTAGTCAAAAAAGAGTGGTACACAGTCTTTATAAATTCAACACATAAGCCAAACAACATTCATTGAGTGCCATATGAGTGAGGCTCTATGCCTTAATTTAAAGCTCAGATAATGAGTGTGCTCACCAATCTGACAGCTGGATCCACTGAATCGTGCAGGAGAGTTACACATGCAGTTGATGTAAGAGTCCTAAACACACAACACCATTGAAGCACACTTCATCAGTACAGAGAGATTTACAAGCACGCAGTCAATTGATCGTACAATAGGGAAATTTAACAGGGAAAATACAGCCAGAAAATACCGAAAGGAGTTGGTTCAGTAACAAGATGGAGTTATCCATGATTTGCTTGTTTGTTAGCAGCGACAAATTATTTATGATGTTCTGTTTGGCAAGACAAGTCAGCTGATAAATCAATTACATCAGACTACCAGATGAAGAAACTGAGAAACAGATCTACAAGCTTCCATGTGGTTTTAGTTTTACTGCAATAATCTATAAATTAATAAATTATATTATATAAAAAACAACAATCCAAAAAAATCCAGATGCTAAATCAATAAGATTAATAAATGAGAAAAACAGACTTTTGTCCTTCCATGTTGTTTCAGTTTGAGTTGTATGATTATTTTAGGTTGTGTATAATTAAAAGCATCAACACACAAAATGAATGAATGAATGAATGAATGAATGAATGAATGAATGGATGGATGGATGGATGGATGGATGGATGGATGGATGGATGGATGGATGGATGGATGGATGGATGATTGCATGAATGGAACCCAAGAACGATGGATGATTAAAATGCTGAACTAACATATAGACATCTAGAATGTTGGAGAATGAATGAATGAATGAATGAATGAATGGATGGATGGATGGATGGATGGATGGATGGATGGATGGATGGATGGATGGATGGATGGATGGATGGATGGATGGATGGATAGATGGATGGATGGATGGATGGATGGATAGATGGATGGATGATTGCATGAATGGAACCCAAGAACGATGGATGAATAAAATGCTGAACTAACATATAGACATCTAGAATGTTGGAGAATGGATGGATGGAAACCTAGAAACATGGATGGATGGATAGATGGATGGATGGATAGATGGATGGATGGATAAAATGCTAAACTAACAGATAGACTTCTAGAATGATGGAGAATGGATGGATGGATGGATGGATGGATGGATGGATGGATGGATGGATGGATGGATGGATGGATGGATGGATGGATGGATGAATGAATGAAAGAGTCAGATGGAATGATAAATTGATTAAAACAACAATATATGGATAGATGGATTGATATCAACACAACACCTACCTTTAGTTTCATTGTGCCCTATCTTGAGTCAAAATAAAGAGTTTATTGAAAGGCTGCTAGAAATGAACACCTGATGAAGTGTATGTGATTGACAATAGAAATGAAGCTGGAATCCTTCTCAAGGTACTTCCAGAGATGAACAGGAAACTCATTAATCTTTCAAGCCATTGACTGCAAATTCTTCAGTGAATAATGTTTACGAACCATTACTCTAAGCCATATCTACAATTTTCTAATATCAATTTTAGAGCCTAAAGGACGTCGCATACCAGAAGCGCCACCGCGTAGCACCACGCAGCGCCATACATTTCAGAATTCTAAACATAGGTTTCTATCAGGGTACACACACTGGCGCCGCAAGTCGACGGCTATCCGCGGCGCCCAGCCACAACTCAGGACACTGTTAATTTTTCTGCCGCGCCACAGAGCGCCATCTATAGTTCCGTTTAAAATAGCATCCCAATGTGCGCATCTGGTGTGCGATACTTTCAACTGTCATGTGCGCGCCGTGTTGCGGCACTGAGCGGCGCATCCGGTGTGTGACAGCTTTAAGAGCCAGATTTGCTAGTTGAGATAGCACAAACACTCTTTTACCTTTAAATAAAATACTGCAATGATCTTCAAAGACAAGTGCTAAATAGTTTTTGCTGTTGACTTACTGTACAGGAAATTTAAGGGGATTCCAATTCAGATGCAAAATGTATAGAAGAAGAGTATTTAAATGAAGGATGCAATGATATTTACACCGTAAAAATGCAGGGTTCCACAGAATTCATTCATATTGTCTCAACACAAATCGATTAAGTTAACAAATTTAAGGAGATTGAACTTACATGAAAACAATTAAGTTGTCCCCCAAAAATCTCAGGAATTGTGTTATTTTAGCTTATTTTAATTAAATAGTTAGATCAAGTATATATAAAATAATTTTTGAGTGTACTAAGGTGTGTGGAAGTAAATATTGCATATGAATTTTGTACCATTATTTAATGCCTCCAAATAGCTCATTATGAGCTTAACATAGGCTACATACACAGTAAAAATTTTTAAGAGTGACAACAACATTTAAATATACTGTGAATCTCTAAAACTATATTTCTGTATGCCTTATTTCAGAAACTAAGCATTAACGGTCCAGTTTTTTTGCACAATTTAGATTCTCTATTTTTGACAAAAGATTACAGCATCCAAATACTTGTTAAGGTCATCAACTTGAACAAACCACTGTTTGAACTAAACCATATTTTTGTTTGCTTCATAGAACATATTCTTGTGTTGCCATATCCTCTTATAATAATCTACAGATTTAATAACCAAAACACCAGCAGACATCTATATTATGCTATGTGGATAACTTATTTCTAAGATAAATTTAAGTGCATTATGGACTTGCTATTATTATTATTATTTGTTTCTAAAAATTGGCATAATTCATTCTCCTGTCATTTCTTGCACTTTGCATACAGATAAGACAAGACATCTACAGAACAGCATTTGTGACCCTGGACCATAAACCAGTCACAAGTGTCAGTTTAGGAAATTGAGATTTGTACATTATCTGAGAGCTGAATACAGCTTTATGGTTTTGTTAGAATCCAACAATATTTGGCCGAGATACAACTATTGGAAATCTGCAATCACATTTAAAGTTGTCCAAATAAAGTTCTTAGCAATGCACGGTACTAATCAAAAATAGCATTTTGATATTTTTACATTAGGATATTCATAAATTGTCTACATGTACATGATATTTACTTTTTGGCTTTAACAAAAATTATGATAATAATAAATTAAATAATATTAATAAAACAATTATAATTATTTTTTACTCACAATGAGCATTGTTGGCTACCCCTACAGATATACCAGTTGAACTTAGGACTGAATTGAGGCCCAGGTTCACATTTAAATACAGATTCTTCCACTCCCATCTACAGTTTCATGAGATTGTGATCACTTGCCCTATAAATTTGCCCAACATTTTTGTATTTTCATGTCATTTGGATGCTTAATCAGACAGAAATGACAGTGGAAACACTTACGATAGAGGCAGCCCATCTTTGAGTTGTTCTGGGACCATCCAGGACAGCATTTGTATGTCATCTTGAAGTCCTGCCTGTAGACTTGTTTATACCCTATGTAGTAGGCAGTCCTACAAAAGGATTAGATTATATATTTACAATAAAATTTCCGTAAAGAAATGAAGTACTTCAAAGAGCCATGTAATAGCAGACTTCTGACAGACCTCTAAACCTCAATTAGTTAAGCATTTATTCAACGCAGTGGCAATATTTATCAATCTCAGTGCCTGTTTCTTGAGGGCTATTCAGTGTTCTGCCATAATTGCCGAGGGGTTTGATGGCTGTGAGAGTCGTGAGCTTCCTTTTGATTCCCGAAGCATCTAAGACCCTTAATAGCCATCGTCTCTCAACAAAAGGATCGGTTTCTAACTGCTGTCTTTCTCTAACCCTCTGCCTATTCTCAAAAGCAGCTAGAAGTTGGCTGGCACTGAAAGGTGTGCTATTGAGAAATGGCTGTCAGGGTAAAAAAAGGACTATTGAAAGCAAATCAGGACAGAGGGACTCTTTACCGCTTTCAAAATATCACATTCATTGAAGCTGTACTCTAGTCTGACAGTCGATTGGCTGTTCAATATATCAGTCAAATGAATAAGTACCTCCTCTCGTAGTCCAGGCACCAAGCATGACCTGTGCATCCTTGCCTCCAGACCTTCACCATTTGTATAAATGCCTGCACACATGGCTGTTTCTCTGCTCGGATGATTCTCTCGGTCTCTGAGCAAACACTTGGCCTAAATAAAGAATAACTTTAAAATCCCTTTAATTTTCATGTGGATATAATGCAGTAAAACTAGAACTACAAATGATATAAATGAAGTTTATATATATATATATATATATATATATATATATATATATATATATATATATATATATATATATATATATATATATATATATATATATATATATATAATTTTATTGTGACTGCATATACAGTTGAATTCAGAATTATTAGCCCCCTTTTTTCTTTTTTTAAATATTTCCCAAATGATGTTTAACAGACAAAGGAAATTTTCACAGTATGTCTGATAATATTTTTTCTTCTGGAGAACGTCTTATTTGTTTTTTATGGCAAAAATTTTTGGCTTTTATTTTAGCTTTTAATTTTTTAATAACCATTTTAATTTTAAAATTGTTAGCCCCTTTAGGCTAGATTTTTTTCAATAGTCTACAGAACAAACCATTGTTATACAATAACTTGCCTAATTACCCTAACTTGCCTAGTTAACCTAATAAACCAAGTTAAGCCTTTAAATGTCACTTTAAGCTGTATAGAAGTGTCTTGAAAAATATCCAGTGAAATATTATCTACTGTCATCATGGCAAAGATAAAATAAATCAGTTATTAGAATTGAGTTATTAAAACTATTATGTTTAGAAATGTGTTGAAAAAATCTTCTCTCCATTAAACAGAAATTGAAGAACAAATATAAACAGGGGGGCTAATAATACAGGGGGGGGGGATATGACATTTAACTAAACAATTCATGATTTTCATAATAAATACAGCCAAAAAGCAATAACTGAAATTGATTTTTATATACATACTATATAGCATAATAGTATACACTAAATAGTCATACTTAATGCTATATATTACTACTAATAATAATAATAGTAATATGTTTTTTTTTTCATTTTTCATTTTCTTTCTTTTCATTTATTTAGGTCTCTTCTCACCAAGTTTATACTTTTTATCAAAACAAATTTTATAAAATAATTATCATGAAATGAAATGTAATGCTGTTATTTAAAACACCATATTCAGCAGCCACTATTATAGAAACAATTCTGGTAATTATTAGTGTTATTTTTTCTTTTCTTTAAATAATGCTTTATTCACAACAGGCACACTAAATGGCAAGTATAATGTTACAAAATATTACTTTATTATCTTTGATTAACTTTTGAAATAAGAAAGCATCCTGAAAAGTCAAATGCATCACAGATTCCGCAAAATATAAAACGAGCGGAAAATGTTTTCAACACTGATAACCATTATTTTTGATTGAGTACCAATAATAATCAATCAAAGATTTCGAAATGCAGAAAATCAGCATATTAGAATGATCTAGAAAACTACACTGAAGATTCTGAAGACTAATCATCATTTTTGCATTGTTGCTGTTTTTTTTTATCAAACAGCTAAATGCAGCCTTTGTTTAATGAAAGATTTGCAAAGTTTGATTTTTTTTAATTAATTTTTTTTTTATAAATTCACATTAACAAACCAGTCAACACACACACACTGCGCACACAATCATCATGTAGTCAGTAGCACTGGAAAATACTAACGTCGTGACTCAAATATAATTGATCTCTGTCACTTACATGAAAGGCTGTAGAGCTCGAAGACAACACGCTGAACAGATCTCGTTAAACAGGAATAATAACAACAGCACGTGTACACCCATGTCAGAGTCTGACAATGTTCCACAGGCTAAATATCATTCTGCGAGTCTTCGGGGGATTTTTTTTGTAAGCCTGCAAGCAGCTGAGCTGATAGCACATGCTAACTTCAGCTGAGTGTTTACTGTTTAACGTTTAGAGTTGCATGTTGCATGTATGGGCTGGGGCAGGTTGATATTTTAGAAGTTAATAATTTTACAGTTGATGAGCATCTATGTAAAATGTGAGCATCTGTGTGTTTTAATTATTGAAAAAAAAATACCTCGTTATGTTTTTGTTGTTTTGTTTACAATTGCATTCTGTATTGCATTGCAGACTTGTTAAATATGCAGAAACATAATGCCAAAGGACTTTACGTAAATGCAGTAGATAATAATTATTTATGCAATGACTTTAGGGATAAAAAGGTTTGAAATGTAGCGAACACTGAACACCTGCATAAAGATACAAACAGAGGCTTCCAAATTGTCTTTATATTGTGCTGCCCCCTATTGGCCTAAAAAGCGCTTCATATTTCAATGGAAAGGTCACGGTGGACATAGGCATAAAACTATGTACATTTTGATCATCCATGTAAATCTATAAATTTCACTATGTCAAGTCATGCCCATGTTTCGTTTCGTTTAGAAATCGTTTATTTAAAAAGTTAAAAGTATTTTAAAAGATTAAATAAGTATGTGTTATATATGTAAAACGAAATGGTGAAGACATTGGGACAACTGCAGGTCAATTTCATTGATTGATTGATTGATGAATGAATTGATGATAACTTCTTTACTATAACTAATGGGCTTTCATTATTTAGATAAATTAGAGACCATAAATGTATAAACCCAACATGTATACTCTGAAAAATAATATTGTAAATGAGTATAATGTTATTTATTTATTTGTTTATATATTTATTTAGCATAGTTTATATTATTTATTTATCTATTTATTTATTTATGTACTATATATATATATATATATATATTATTTGTGTTCTATTGTTTTTGTTCTATTTTTATTATATTTGTTGTAGTTTGAGTATTTCTTTACTTGAATCTAATCATATTTTTGCAGAAACAACAACAAACACTAATGACAACTATTATTATTATTACTGTTGTTATTATTATTTATAAGATGATGATGATTATTATTATTATTATTATTGCTGTTGTTATTGTTTTAATTAAATCCATTTTTATCATTTAAATGTTACTTTTACACTGGTATGTGTTTTTAAATAAAGTGTATTATCTTTTATAAGTTTTTATCTTTTTAAAAATTGTTATTTATTCATTTGAATCTATTTTATTTTATTTAATCTCTTCATTTGACCTTCAAAATAGCAAACAGGCATTTAAAATGTGTAAACATATATAACATTTTATCCAAGCAGCATATATAAACAAAATAGTACAAATAAGGTAATAATATATAAATAAAACCTTAAATCATACTAATACACATTAAAATACATTCAGGGGGTCACAAAAGTTTAGAGATCTTTGAGGCACTTTTTGTTTTACCTGTTTTATGAATTTAAATAAAATTTACAAATAATTTTGAAATGCTTTGAACAGGGAGAAACTTTAACAAATGTACATTTGTGTATATGAAACTTTGCTATAATCATCATAGTAGTGCACAAAAATTCAATTTGTTTTTCAAAAAAATACCAAATTTTATAATATGATAGTCAAAAGCAGGTATAACATTTTTCGCCTTCAACCACTCATACAATCTGTCACAAAGGATTAACAATAGTACAACTATAAAATAGATGTTCCTGAGATTCAATACATTCTAAAAAAACTCCTTACATGGATAAAGGTCATTAAATGTTTTGAAGTCCACTTCTTTCGTTTGAGGTAGCAAGGGAAATATTTAATCAATTTAAATCACTTCCCCAAACATTTCCACATCCCCCATGAAAACACAAGTAGCTGTTTATAGGCAGCTCTCGCGAATGCCTGAAGGTAATTTGTTGAGCAGCAGTTTACGCGTAAACATGAAGTTAAATTAAAATAATGCTATATCAAGAGCCAAACTAAATCTAACCTCAGATATAAAAGAAGAACGCATTAATACAAATTTCTTGTCTAATTGAACGCTGACTGGTCGGGTCCTTAAGCGCAGAGCATTGTGGGAGTTGTTCCTCTGCAGCAATGGCTTGGCTTGTAGTCAGATTAGCAATATCGGTGTCTTTATTATATACTGCATCGGCGGTATTTGAAGACCAGGTTGGAAAGTTTGATTGGTACGTATCCGAGCTACAGTCGTGTGTTGCTTTCTTGTTTAGTTCATTGAAGGATTTATGCGAGACTATAAAAACAGCCGGTACTTACTTCAGTCAGGCTGCTCCACCGGGCTCGAGCTGATCTGTCATCATGTGTTAACATCACTCTCATTTCTTCCAGGAGGCAACAGTACATCGGCAAGGTGCGTTTTGCCTTGTTTGATACTCATTCTCAAGCGTCTAAAAAGCTCCTGGTGGCTACCGACAAGAACGTGTTTGCTTCCCTAAATTCAAGGACTGGAGACCTGTGTAAGTCTGTCTGCTAAATATGTTGTATTTGCATGTTAAATCTTATACTTTTGTAGGCTTATTCGTTATTAGTTTTTCCCTTCCATAGACCTTTTTGTTTATTAGACTGACATAATTTGCCACAAGGTATTTATTGAAATGAATGAAGCTTTTCCATGTCTAGGTAAATGACCTTTGATTCGATAGGCTCACCTCTTCACATGTGTAATAAGTAGGAGGTTGTTTACTAACTTTTTTTTACTAAAAGGGACAGTTCACACAAAATTATTGTCGGGGATTGGGTATAAAGTTGTTTTTATATTCGCACATTCGTTCAGTGACAACTTGTGATATGCTTTCCTTTTATTGTTCACTATGGTACTTTGAATATTCATTCTGAAATCACTTGTAAGTGTGACTTAAAAATAACATTAGCACTATTCATTTGACTGTAAACAATGTTGGACTTTGATAGTCATTGGCTGCTAATATGATTTTTATATAAATTAATATGTAGAATTTACAAAGAATACTTTTACAAAAATTATATTATTAAGGAGAAAGTTTGAATGTGTGAATATAAAACCAAATTTACCTCAATGTATTGGGTAATTGAATGCCACAGTCCAGTTGCAAAACTCAAGTCATTTCACTGTATGGGATTTTTTTTTTTAAACTGATAAACCTGATCAAAATAGATAGTTCACCCAAAACTGAAAAATCTGTCAACATTCACTTGTTCAACCTTGTTGAAAAACATCAGATTTCAGAGTCACAGTGAGCAAAGTCTGCCCCAAAACACGCGTAGCTCAGTTTAATTTCATAAAGTTGATTTAAAATAGTTAACTTTTTGTATGCATATGTATTCATACATTTAGAAATAATTGGTCTGTAGATCTTAGTCTTTAAATAAATAGTTATTTTTTTGTGTTTCTTAATTTTATTGTGTCATTCACTCCCCCATTAATGCAGAGTCATATGCCTTTGTTTTTGTCTGATATTCATATACTTATTGTCTTCAAATCAAAGTTTATATTGTAATTCATCTTGTAGCTGGTTTGTTTTGTTATGGCTCATAACTAGGCCCACACAGAATCTGCGCATGCAGAATCCGCAGATTTTTACATATTTTTACCCCATTATTGAGTCTATTTATTTACTCGTGTAAATTTATATGAATTCAGTTTTTGAATTAATTTCAGTAATAATTTTGACTGATATGAAAATGTTCATATCATTTATTTATATACAGTTTGTAAAATAATATTTTCTGTCTTGTAGTAGATATATTAGATGAGAAACTTGCTTTGCCAAATAAGTGGTTCTTATTGGATTTGCAATGTAAACGATTAAATGAAAGTTAAAAGGGTGTAATTTTTTATTTCATATATTAAGTTTATATAGGTATGATACTCCTAAAATCATTCCGCTTAAATCCACAATTTTTTTACAAAATTCTGTGCAGAAATAGCAAAAATGATTCTGTCTGGCCCTACTCATAACACTTTAATAACTTGCTTTAGGAAGTTTAGTGACTTTAGAAAAAATGAGTGGGAAATAAATAAATGTTCCAAAACCAGCACTGCTAAAAAAAATAGCAGTAATGTGCAGTATTCAAAGTTTAATGCTTTTGTTTTCTATATTAAAGGCACAATTGTTAATGAACTAGTATGTTGTTGTAGCACACCTGTATAACTGACTTTTTTGTTAAATGTGTTGATAACCAAATATTTCTGTTTTCCATTGATTTAATAAAAAAAATATTGTCATTGGAGACTGAAACTCTTGGTTTTAAAAATGTCTTATCTTAAAAATGTCTTATCTTAATAAGATCATTTTTGAAAATATTATTATTGCTTTCCCCTTTTAAGAAAAAAACGGTATATATTGTTCCTCTATTGTTTCATCACAATAGGGTAAACTGAGTATGTATTGTATTCAGCTTGTTTTTCTGAATCATAGTCAAAATAATCTTCATGGCTTCGTGCAAGATTTTCATAATGGATGTAATATTCATATTAATAAATTAACAAGGTACATTTTATTTGATAGTTTCATTAAATAGTTTTTAGTGGAGTGTTTTTGATTCTTGTAGTTTGGCGGCATGTGGACAAGACTGGACCAGAGGGCCATATTGATGCACTGCTTATGCATGGCCAGGGTAAGCATTCAATAAAAAAGTGTGTTTGGTGTGAAATTAGACTTTGTGTTTGCCTCTGAAACTCTTGTGGCTCTCTCTTAGATGCTGTTGTTGTTGTTGGGAATGGCCGTCTGCTTCGCTCCTGGGAGACCACTGTTGGAGGCTTGAAGTGGGAGACGGTGCTTGATTCTGGAAGGTGTTTATTTATTTTTTTGCTTTTCTTTTGCTTTGAGAGAGAGTGCATATTAAATTTAACTGACGCATCAAACTGACAGTGTCCTCTTTTGACCACAGTTTTCAGGCCGCTGCTTTAGTTGGAGTTCAAGATTATGTGAAGTACGTTGCTGTGCTGAAGAAATCGACAATCGCTCTCCATGACCTTTCAAGTGGCAGCCAAACATGGGTGGAAAACCTGCCTGACAGGTAATGAGAAATCCTGGGGTTCAGCATTTTACTCAATTTTAATTGTAAATTGAAATGTTAAGTTAATCCTGTTGATGGGGAAAATACTATGCCAGTGGAGATTGTAACTTTTATTTTATTTATTGAATTTATTTTCTATTTTTTTGCTTTTCATTCTACAGTGACACTGTTCAGTATCAAACCATTTACTCTGGGGGAAATGGCCTGGTGTTTGTTTTGGGAGTTTTGCCGAACTCTCATATTGTTATTGTTGAATACAAGATTGAAGATGGAGAAATCATGAACAAGGTATGGACTATCGAGTTTTTGCATAGCTGTTTGAAAGTTTGGGACAGATTTATTTTATTTACTTAAATGCAACGATTACGTTTTATTTACGTAAGTTAAGACTTTTTTTTTTAAGAATACCCATTTCCTGAAAACTACTTCATGCGGAAACAACTTCTGTTTTATCATATTTTTACTCTGCATATTAAAATGAGCATATCAACATATTATAATCTTCACACTGAAGTAATGATGCTGAAAATTCAACTTTGCCTTCACAGGAATAAATTGAATTTAATATATATTAATATTTTATTTTGTAATAATATTTCCCAATATAAACAATATTTTACTGTAGTTTTAATCTTATAAATGCAGTCTTGGTGAGCATAAGAGACTTCTTTCAAAATCACTAAAATATCTTACAACCACAAATAACAAATATTTTAACAGTAATATGTAGGGTAAATTATACAATTGAAAGGGAAATGTATTGAGAGAGAGTCTGATTTCTCAATAACATATTAATAATACATATTATTATTGTTTTTATTATAATAATAATTATTATTACTATTATTATTAATAATAATAATAATAATAATAATAATTCAATCACATTGTTTTTTTTTTCTTCTCAGAAATCAGTGGAGGCCGCATGGATGTCGAGCCTGGAGAGCAGCTGTGTAGTGGTCAGCTCGGGGATCCTGATGTGTGTGGATCAGATAACACAGTCCCTGTATACTCAACCACTGCACTCTGCCGAACAGACAGAAATGAGACAGATTCATCTTCAGGTGCAGATGTCACTTTATTTGTATTTAACATAAAGTGTTTCCTCAGCTGTCTGTAAATATCAGTATAACCCGGGTGGCTCTTTTATTTCACAGACGCTAGATTTGGAGGTGGCGTCTGGATTTCAGCCTGTTCTGACATCCACTCAGCCCAGTCCAGCACATCCTCCTTTGGCTGAGTTCATCCTGCAGCTCAGTCCAGATCATCACATCCTGCTGCAGCTCAAAGACGGACTTATTGCTCCGCTCCGAGACTTCAGTCCAGTAAGAACTAATACATCTAAGGCCTAATTTTTCCTTCTGCATCAAGTAATCATTAGCTCTCCTGTGAAATTTATTATTTTTTAAATACTTCTATACAACTTAATATTAAATTTAAATGCTACTAAAATATATATTTTAAATATTCTTTAAATACAAAGTGCTGTTTAATAGAGTATTTTTTTAGTACGTATTTAAACCATGTTAATAACTAAATTTTGTATTTTCAATGATGACGGTGAATAATATTTTACTACAAGCTGTTTGTGGCATATTTAAAAAGTATTTAAAAATTGATAAATCAATTTAGAGAAAAGGTAAGGCACTTAAAAGGTATGAAAGCCTTAAATGCTATTTCACAAGGTATTACATTTTGTATCATTTTTTTATTGTCCAATGTATAGTTTTTTTTTTGCTAAAGTTAGCCTGAATTTAATTTGCAAATATAAGGATGCGGTGTAGTTTATGAAATCCATAAAATCCTGCTAGATTTGACATGGAGCTGCTTTGTTTATTGCAGTAACCAAGGAAACGCTATTATGCCTGCTGATCTATAGGCACCACCTGCTGGATTTGCATTTAGATTCATTACATGAACAATGTTTTAGTTTAGAATTCATTTCTTGCAATCCATATTTAGTGAATATTTATTCATTCATTTTCTTTTCGGCTTAGTCCCTTTATTAATCTGGGTTTGCCACAGCGGAATGAACTGCCAACTTATCCAGCATATGTTTTACGCAGCGGATGCTCTTTCAGCTGCAACCCATCACTTGGAAACATCCATCCACGCTCATTCACACACACAAACTATGGACAATTTAGCTTACCCAATTTACCTGTACCCCATGTCTTTGGACTGTGGGGGAAACCAGAGCACCCGGAGGAAACCCAAGTGAACACGGGGAGAACATGCAAACTCCACACAGAAATGCCAACTGACCCAGCCGAGGCTCGAACCAGCGACCTTCTTGCTGTGAGGTGATTGTGCTTCCCGCTGCACATTTAGTGAATATACTGCAAGTTAAAATCTCACCAATGTTACCGGTTGAAACCTAAAGTGGCAAGGAGGTCTTAATGTATGGAAAGAGTCTTAAAGGGTATTGAATTTCATACTGAATCCTGTATGTACCCTGTACTATCCATTTTGCATGATACAAGAAGAAGAAGAAGAAGAATTAAAAGAAAATGTAAACTGCTTTTATTTCAGCCAACTAACATAAACAAGACTTTCTTCCAAGAAAAAAAAAAATAATAATAATACGGTAAAAACAATTCTTTGCTCGCTTAAACAGCACTTGGGTTTTTTATTTTGAAATTTGAATGAGAATTTCACAGGTGGGCTAATTTTGCCATCAATTGCAAGTCATTCTGGAATATTCACAGCACATTTCAGATAAAATAAATTGTAAATTCTAGAAAATATAATTATTTCCTTATAGAACGTAGTATTTTTGATTACTCTTTAACTATCTGTTTGTTCTTTTGTACTTCAGTCTTATCTTGCTGCTTTTGCCACATCTGGAGAGAAGACAGTTGTTGCTGTGATGTCCCCAAAGAATGATACTGTAAGTCGCTTTTCAAAAATGTCTTTCTGTGCATGTTGTTGTATCTAAATCATTTGTTATTCTTACTCAAGGCCTGCAGCATCAATCTGTTCAGTGCTGACACTGGCCGCAGGCACCTTGACACAACCATTATCTACCACACGGACCCTTACGGAGGAAAACCAAATAAAGTAAGCAGTGATGCTGTAGTTTATCAAATGAAATAAAATGCTTCACATCAAATTTTTGTTGTAGGTTAATTTGATTTATCGGTTCTTTAGTTGTATGTCCACGCCTTCCTGAAAAAAGATGACTCTGTGGGCTACAGAGTCATGGTACAGACGGAAGACCTTACACTCACATTTCTACAGCAGCCTGGTATGAACTACATTATGCCACAATTGACAAAAAAAAAGTCAATTTATTTTTAATTATTAACGATGTAAATAAATTACAAGATAATTCAATGTATATTTAAAATAAGATATATATGAAACCGCATTGCTTACAAGTAACTTTTTTTTCCCCAGCAATGCCAAAGGATTTCATATGGTTTAACATGATTATTGAATGCTAAATTCTTTAATGTTTATAAAAAAAAAGAGAAAAAAAGTAAGTTAACAAAAATTAAGCTCTATGAATTTTTTTAGCTGCATTTCATTTAAAGTACAGCAAAAAGGTAAAAAACCTCCAGTTATATGATTCTTCAGAATATTCCATAATTCCTCCTTCATTCTAAAATTCTGATTTGCTATTCAAATATAATTTATTATAAATAATTTTATTATTTTTATCATCAATATTTATTAACAGTTGACTATATATTATTTTCAGGATACTTTGATTTAGAAAGATCTGAGGATTAGCATTTATCTAAAATTAAAAAGCTTTATTATACGTTATATTTCTGAGTGGAGTTTGCATGTTCTCCCCATGTTTGTGTGGGTCTCATCCGGTTTCCCTCACAGTCCAAAGATCTGCGGTACAGGTGAATTGAGCAAGCTAAAATAGCCGTAGTGTATGTGAGTGTGCAAGAGTGTTTGTTGGGTTGCGGCTGGAAGGGCATCCGCTGCCTGAAACGTGCTGGATTAAAGTTGGCGGTTCATTATAATGTCACAAAAGATTTATATTTCAGATAAATGCTATTCTTCTAAACGTTCCATTCATCAAAGAAAGCTAAAAAATGATATATTTAGTTCTTTTCACTTAATAGAAATAAAAAACAATCTGAGCAGCAAATCACATTAATATAATCCTTTCTGAAGCATCATGTGACTAGTAATGATGCAAAAAAATCTGATTTAAATCAAGAGTAAATTTTTACATCTGTTCAAAAACAAACATTTAAAAAAATATATTTTAGATATGTTCTGTTTTTGCCGTGCTTTGGATAAATACATGCAGGCTTGGTGAGCAGAAAATACTTATTTAAAAATATTACAAATCTTACAAATTCGTAAAAGAAAATAACAAACTATGTTTTTGGTTTAACAATGTAGCATTTCAATTAATCTAATGACTTTTCATGTAAAATCCTTTCCTTTTTTAAATTGTTTAATTTAGAATGCTTCAAACTAAGTTTAATTGAATTAAACCACTTTAAATCTGTTACTACAAAAATTGTCAGATTGTAAAATTCAACTTATTTTTTTTCCCAGAGAATGAGGACATTATTATTATTATTATTATTATTATTATTATTATTATTATTAATCATGGTCCTTATGAGGTGTAAAAGTCATGAAGGCTCTGCTAGATTTCTAGTATTAACAACAGAAGGTAAAGTGTTGATGTTTGTGTCCTGCTGTAGGCAGGGTGGTCTGGATGAGGGAGGAGGCTCTGGCTGATGTGGTCAACATGGAGATGGTTGATCTGCCACTCACTGGGACACAGGCAGAGCTGGAAGGAGAGTTCGGAAAGAAAGCTGGTAAAGCGTAACAAATGGAAGCCATTACTTATTTTGCTCTTGCTTGTTAGTTACAAAATGCTTACAGGCATATTCTTCCATCCTGTCATTTTGGAGCAGCCCCGTCCTGAAAACATGCATACATTTTACAGTTAATGTCGAAAAGAAAGCATTCGAAAGCTGTTTTAATTCAGGTTTTATGTATGTATTGTGTGTATCTGTATATATGTGTGTTATTTCAACCTGCACTGTCTATCTCTGTGTGATGTATGGCTAATTTGTGTTATTACCTGTGATGTTTCTGCTTTTTTGCTTATCACTTGTCTCACTCATCTGTCCTGTTTTCAGTGGCTTTCTTGCTATTTCTTTCCATATTTATTTCCTTGTGTGTTTTCTTTTGCCTATCTGCTGCACTCGGATCCAGCCATTCAAGGTATAGTAAAGAGCTTACACTAATTTGCTGCTCTTCCTAATAATTTTTATGTAATATTTATTTTTTTTCAGTGTCTTAACTTTTGGAAAAATGCATTGTTTGTCTTAAGAATGTAATTTCTTTGGTATGTCCAACACTCATCAGCGTGATCTCTTGTTTCCTGCAGATGGACTGTTACCCATGGTTCTCAAGCGTCTCTCTTCCCAGTTCATCCTGTTGCAGGCCTGGATGGCTCATCTCTGGAAACTCTTCTACGATGCCCGAAAACCCCGCAGCAGTGTGAAGAACGAGGTCACCATTGACACACTGTCTCGTGATGAGTTCAACCTGCAGAAAATGATGGTGATGGTTACTGCCTCTGGGAAGGTAAGTTCGCAAAATGGCTGTTGGTCGGTTATTTTAGTTGTGCTGTCGGTAAATGTGTGTTGTTTTTCTGTCCAGCTCTTTGGTATTGACAGTAGATCAGGGACCATTTTGTGGAAGCAATATTTAGAAAACATCAAGCCCAATTCGGTTTTCAAGCTCATTGTGCAAAGGACTACTGCCCACTTTCCACATCCTCCACAGTGCACACTTCTTATAAAGGACCAGGTAAGGTTCTGACCTTTTTTTTCTATATTGTCTGATGTGTTCGTTTAAGTTACTTGTATCTTTATTTATTTATTTATTTATTTATTTAGCTTGTAAAACTTGTAATTATATTTGTTCGCTAATTCCTTGATTGGATTGTCCTTCATGGACTAGTTTCTTTGCTTGTATCTGGTTGGGGTGTATTGGTTCATGGTTGATCCCTGATTCATACTGATAACAATCCACAGTTCGGAACACGCGTGGTTCGCGGATTAATAATTTATTTTTTACTGGTAGATTAATCCTAAACTTGTTACGATCACAGAGATCGCCTTTAGCGCCACCAAAATCACATGTATGAAAGCATTTAGGCTTTCCTGTGAAGTATAATGATGATTGAAGTGGTAGGTAATTCGGTATGTGGTGGGTTTTATTAAAGGTGTTTTCTGTCACTAGTTTAGCCTGCTTTAATGCATTCAGTGTAAGCTGCATGATTAATCATTAATAGATCAGGATCTTAACGCCCATGCAACATAAATTATAAATGAGGGTGATTTGCATATGTTTATTAATTCTTTGAATCGCTGCATTCAAATCTGAAAG
Source organism: Danio aesculapii (assembly GCF_903798145.1). Classification (NCBI taxonomy): domain Eukaryota; kingdom Metazoa; phylum Chordata; class Actinopteri; order Cypriniformes; family Danionidae; genus Danio; species Danio aesculapii. Next base: position 42,736,669 of record NC_079457.1, read on the forward strand.
CGCTAAAATCAAGAAAGAGATCTTTAGAGATTCTTTAGTCTTTTGAGTTAGTTATGAAGTTGCAAACAGTCAAATAACACAGAAGTACTGGGTAAAGTTTATAGTTTAGAAATAACCACTGATGTTTATGGTAAAGATTAAAATCATATGCATTTGAGAGTGCTCCAAAAAAGTTGTAGGCAGCAATTACGTTATTTAACCTAATATAACCAGCCATTAAAAATGTGCCACTGAATAATTCTTCAGTGATAAAGAATAACACGATACATCTAGCAATGAAACATGAAGTTTTATGAGTGAATAACTGAATAATTTATTGAAATGATTTTTGGCTGATCTGAGAAAGTCCAATCCGTGCCTAAACCATTATGTGATCTGAACCGTGAGATTCATTACGCCACTAGAGTCTGCATTTGTTTATTTCCTTGTTATATTTCTTCTTTGTGCATTTTGATAATTTAGTTTTTCTTGCGCACTTGTTTGTGCTAGTTAGTTGTTGTTTTTTTCTTAGTTTGTTTACTTATTTGTGAATTAGATTTCTTTTTTGTTAGTTTATTTACCTTTGCTTGTGTATGCTCATTTTGCTTGTTTGTTGTATGCTTGTTTTTGCTTTTTTGTTAGTTTTACTCTTGTTTATGATTGCTAATTTTTTTTCTTACTCATTTGTTTGTGCAGTTTGTCAGTTGTTTCTGTTTATCTTGTTAGTTTTGTTTCTGCAATTGTCTGTTAATTTCTGTTTTTTGTTTGCTTCTGCTGGTTTGTTTAAACTTGTTGTTTGTTGTTCACTAGTTTTTGTTCATACACTTATGGTTTATGCAGTTTTTCAGTAGTTGATTTACTTTGTTGTTTTCTCTCTAGTGTGTGTACACTTGTGCAGGTTTTATTTATTTGCACCTTTGTTTTTTAGTTGTTTGTTGATATTCTTTTTTTAAAATAATTTGTATTTGCCTATTTGTTTGCTTGATCTAATCGTCTGTTTATTTTGTGTACCTGGGACAATTGTATTCATGTCTCCAATACTGAATCTTATATAAGAATGCACTGTATTTATTTATTTTTAGGATACAGGGCTTGGAAGCCTGTATGTCTTCAATCCCATCTTCGGCAAGAAAAGTCAAATTAGTGTCCCTGCTTTACCCAGACCTATCCTTCAGTCCCTTCTGTTACCTGTCATCGACCAGGACTATTCTAAAGTCCTTCTACTTATTGATGATCAGAACAAAGTAGGTATCCGTTCGTCTGCCAAATGTTTTGTGTTCCTCAGAGGCTGTATTTCTTATTTCACTTTTAATTTGTCATTCAGGTCACAGCATTTCCATCTACAAAGAATGTTCTGCAGCAGCTTCAGGAGACTGCGTCTTCCATATTTTTCTACCTAGTGGACTCCAACCAGGGAAAGCTGTCGGGTTTCCGTCTGCGCACGGTTCGCATTCTTCATTAGAGTTCAGCATACAGATGCAAAACACATTTGGTGATGTTCATTAGTGAATTTATTCATTTCTTTTTTTCAGGATTTGTCTACAGAGCTGATCTGGGAAGTCGTCATTCCTACTGAGGTGCAGAAGATAGTGGCTGTCAAAGGAAAGCGTGCAAATGAACACGTGCATTCCCAAGGCAGAGTCATGGGGGATCGTAGCGTGCTCTACAAAGTACTGTTGACCTTGATTTACTGCTTTAATTGGCTAAATGAGATCAGACTCTTCTCTAATCATATATCCTCTCCCTTGTTGTTGGTCTGCAGTATCTGAACCCTAATCTCTTGGCTGTGATAACTGAAAGCACAGACACTCATCCGGAGCGCAGCTTTGTTGGAATCTTCCTGATTGACGGTGTGACTGGCCGTATTGTGCATGAGGCGGTGCAGCGAAAGGCCAGAGGACCAGTTCACTGTGTGCACTCTGAAAACTGGGTGGTTGTAAGTTGTTTTAATTCTCCTTTCTGTAATATCTCTCTGTTTTTTCCTTCTAGTGCAGAATAAAGCCTTTCTTTTCTGCTCTCCTTCCTATAGTATGTGTACTGGAACTCCAAGTTTCGCAGGAATGAGTTTTCTGTGTTGGAGCTGTTTGAGGGAGCAGAGCTCTACAACAGCACGGTGTTCAGCTCTCTGGACAGACCTCATCCACCTCAGGTGCTGCAGCAGTCCTACATCTTTCCTGCACCCATAAGCACATTGGAGGCCACACTTACAGAAAAAGGCATCACCAGTCGACACCTTCTCGGTAAGTATGACCTACGTAGCGTTCAGATAGCTATTACTTCATGATAATTAATATTATTGTAAATCTATTTTGTTTAAAAAGTGAACATTAAAACCGGTGCTTGACATTAACACAGGTTCAACAAAATGTTTATTTGCCCAAATAAACAAGTAGCCAGTCAAATGATGTGACATTGATTTTTTTTTTTTTTTTTTTAAATGCAGCAGTTAATCTTAAGTAACTAACAATTTTGACACTATTTATTATACTGCCGAAAATAGTTTCAAACAAAGATTGCAGTAGACTGATAGCAATTCATTTAGACATTCATAAAGTCATTCAATTCTTTAATTCGTTTATTTGGCACCACCTACTGATGGACTGTTTTTTTTTAAATGTAAAATTTCATATTTGTATATTAAAAAAAACTCAAAGAGCCTTTATTATGCATTAAAAAGGTCATATTTTGGTTTTGGGGGCCTCCAACAACAGTCTGATATGCATGCAAGGTCAAAAAACACTTTCATTGTCTTATAATATGCATTTATTTTAACATAACGACTCCCATGTGATTCGTTTAGCGATTCATTTGTTCCCAAACCCCTCATTAGCACGATGCTAATCTGCGCTGATTGGTCCGATAACCCAATCTATTGCGATTAGTCCACTGCGTTTAGCGCAAGTCGGAGAGAATCGCCCAACATGGCTTATCAGCAATTTTGATGTAGTCAGATTGCAGAGTACATGTGTGAGCCCAATGCAGGAGTGCATTAAGTGATGCAGTTAAACACCAGCATATTGCTCTATTCTTAATCATGACACACATTCAGTTTTAATCCACACAGTGGCAAAAGCTGAACTATTTTGAAACTTGACTGCCACACGTGTGTAGGAACAGCTGACGATGGCCATAGCAACGTAACAGCAGAGGATCGCAAGCTCACAAATGCATTTAAATACATAAACAAAATGGCACGCACCGCATTTTCAACGTGGTTTTAGACGTGATATAAGAATATAAAGAACTAACCAGATACAGTACAAGCCTTGTGGAGTGGTAACAACTAACAACACACGATACATAATTTGCAAGCTAGAGAACACAAGGAGGCAAATTTCGCACTTAAGTTACTTACACTTGTGAAATGGAGGAAGGAACTGATCCATGAACTGTACTGTAAAGTTCCTTACAAGCTCTGCCAAAGCTCAATAGTCTTTTCTGATCCTTCCTTTAACAAACGGTCTGTGAATCCCGAATTGTAAGTGTGTAGATAGTTGAAGCACTCGTCAGAAAAATGACGGGAACACAGCACAAGGCTGGGGCTATAATGCTGAGGTATTTTGCAAAAGTAAGCTTCAACCACTGACACTTCACAGCCTTATCTTTGGGTAGGGAAAATAACACTAACTTTCCCTCAGACTTCAGAGCACAGCGACTTCGCGACATGATTTATCCGGGATCTGCTAGTGTTTGTCTTCCTCTTTTTCTTTCTACTATGTTTGTGGGCAGGGCTGGGGGTTTAAATTTTTCCAGGTCTGCACATGCAACAAATGGGCGGGGCTTGAGTTCCATATCGACGTCATGCTGTCATGGCTAAAGACTCGTTACCCCCACGATTCATTTGAACCACTACGAGTCAACTCTTTTACAGATAAATCAATAGTTTTAAACACGGTGCACTTTCAGATTTAAGCCTCAGCTGGATATTTCACTTCACTTAGAGCTGTGTTACACACTGCATTTTCAAAAACCCAAAATAGAGGCTTTTTAATCTCATAACGTTGTAGTAAGTTTCTTGGGATGCATTTTTATAACTTATGGTAATAAATAAAATCTAAATTAAAACAAATATATTTTTGCTTTACAGTGGGGCTGCCATCAGGCAACATTTTATCCTTACCAAAGATGTTTTTGGACCCCAGGAGACCAGAAGTTGTCTCAGAACAGAGTCGGTAAGTTTTCAGCTTGTGTTTATCATGTTGGAAATCTGAAAAATGTCAAGCATAAATTAATTTTAACTATTTACTAATTAATTGTCAAACCATTTTAGGGAGGAAAATCTTATACCATATGCTCCAGAAATGCCCATTCGTACAGAATGGTTCATTAACTACAACCAAACCGTATCAAGAGTAAGAGGCATCTATACTGCCCCATCTGGCCTGGAGTCAACCTGTTTGGTAAGAGTCACACTCTTAACATCCATGCAGTTGTTATCACATGTAGTCACACTAAATAACTTCAATTTCTCCCTCTAGGTGGTTGCATACGGCCTTGACATCTACCAGACCAGAGTGTTCCCTTCCAAACAATTTGATGTCCTTAAGGATGACTATGACTATGTCTTAATCAGCAGTGTCCTCCTTGGTCTCTTCTTTGCCACCATGATCAGCAAACGTCTAGCGGAAGTGAAACTGCTCAATAGGGCATGGCGATAAGACTCATCCCGATGGCCTGTTGACTTCACTCTCGCCTTCACTGCAATGTGGTCGACACATTGATGGCAGAAGACCAGCTGGTGACCATGTCAAAACCGCAAGATCATTTGACAAGTTTGGTGTATTTTTGCAATCAGCTGTCTTGGGGATCTTGTGGTGTTTTGAGTGTAAGTGCAAAGATGGCCATGATAGTTTTTCCCTTTTCAGAGAGACATAATGATGTAGGTTTAGTTTTTTCCCCCCAGCATTGAACAATTCACTGTCTAATTTGTTTATTTATTGTGCCTTTCGGGGTAACATTACTAATGTGATTTAAAGGTAGACTCACCAGGGATAACATAAAAACATATGTCGCGTTTTTCCATTATAGATTTGATTCAGTAAGTCTCGAGTCTGCCTTTCAAAGAGGTTGAAGGATAAATTAAAACTGAGGAGGAATTGCTGCAAAGGAACTGCCATTGTTATATTTCAATTAATGAAAAGATTGATTTGATTGATTGATTGATTGATTGATTGATTGATTGATTTTTGGATTTTAAGTTTAATTATTCAAGTTACTATGTATGAGCTGATGCTAATGAATATATTGGCTTCTCATGAACAGGATTTGGATGGGCAAACATTAATGCACATGAGAAATGTGAAATTTCAAGCTGTTAAAGGTTCCGCGTTTGAAGGAGTTTGGGTAGTTTTATTTGTACTTTTATTTTATGGTATGTCAAATGCACTGGATGGTTGGGAGCCATGTTCTTCTTACTTGATATTTATGAGCAAGATCCTAATGCCATATCATACATTCATTTTGACGCTTACACGTTACAAATCCCTGTGATTTTACTATTGTGTAAAATGTTTCTACTTGTTTGACTTTCATAAATAATAGGCCTGTTTATATACATACTTTTGAAAGCATCCCCTCTGCTGCAGATTAATGATGTCAGAAAAAAAATAAGTTTATTAATATTTGTAACTAAAGGGTAGGCATTCAGTTAAGTTGGTAACCTAATGATTTTTTAAACATGCATAAATTATTTGCTCTTTTATCCCTGACCGATAATAAAGAATACACCCTTATTGTTGACTCGTGAATTGTTCTAATTTTTTCTGGATGGTGAAGTTATAGGTCAGTTTACTCAAAATTGTAAATTCTATCATTGTTTATTTTATGGAACACATAAGATATTTTGAACTATAGTAATCAGCAAAAAAAAAGTTGGTTATAATTGACTACCATGTATAAACTAGAAAAAGTGTTTACAAACCAGTGCATGTACTCTATAATTAATCTGATTTTGGACTGTTTAAAAGCGACGGTCACCTAAAAATGTCAACTTTGTCATCTTTTGTTGTTAAAACAGAAAATGATAATCAATGTTAAACAATGTTGACAACCATTCATTTGCAACTGTACCCACTTTAATTATTTAAAAGGGACAGTCATAATGTAAGTTCTGTCGTTGTTTACTTATTGTCTTAAACCATCATGAGTCACTTTCTTTGGGGAAAATATACAGTTTTTTGAACAGCAGTTTTGATTAGTTGATTCCCAAATGTACAAAAAGTATAATGCTAGTGTTCGGACAATTTTAAAGGAACATTAACCCAAAATATGTCAGTTTTGTTAGCAGTGACTAATGCGATCCAAAACCTGTATGTTTCACTTTTTTGGGGGGCAAAATAGATGTTATTTTGAACAATGTTGCTACCCAGTTTTCCTTATATCTGACTATAATGACAAAAATCACATGTAAAAATGGGACTGATTTTGGATAGTTTAAAGTGAATTTTAAAGGTAATTTGCAGGGTGAACTGTCCGTTTAAGATCACATTTTTCTCTAAATAACAAGCATTTCAAGCTTGTTTATGCAAACTGTCCACCACAATGTAAGGGTACGAGCGCTCATGACACAACACATACAAGACTTTTCATGTTTATCTCTGACGACAGTTCCTGTTATTTGGCGTCTGATGATTAACCTCATTTCCGCTCTTGGATTCTAATAGAGGATCTCAAGATGGCGTCGAGTGGAGGAGATGGAGAACCTGAGTGGACCGCAGCCGTACGGCCACTTTTATCAGCGTCCTACACGGCTTTCGAAACGAAAGAGCTACCTCAGCTTATAGGATCCATCATAAACAGGTCAGACAAGGGCTTGTTTGTTGAGTTGGCCCGTGCGGGGCTGAAATAAACTGTTGAGTGACTGTGCATTAGCTGTGATGCTATGGCAGCACATAGGCTGTGTCTCAAAACCTAGTCAGCTGACTACCTTGACAGCATGTCGGGTCATCACGAAAGGATTTAGGCCGTTCCAGATGCAACAGTAAAGCGTTAATATGCTGTCTTAATAAAACTTCATTGACAAAAAAATAATTTGATCGCTTATTCTTTGGCAGGATGTCTAGAAGTGCTGTCTTCGTAGTCAGCGCTCTGGGTTTTGTGACACAGACCGAGTGTTACTGTGCCATTACAGTAGCAGATACATGAGATTCTGCTTCATCATCAGGCCGGAGATCCACACTTTTACGTTAATGTTATCACCTGGATTGATATATTAACAATACCGCATACTTGTAATGAACGCACATGATCTCACGACTTCAACCCCTGAATAAAGTTATATTATATTTGTGTCGGAAGTGAAATAATTGATACCGAATGAGCTGGTTAGCCTCCCTCGATTAAACCCCAGTCAACGCTAGTTAGCCTGCTAGCCACTAGCCAATAGCTGTTCATAAGCGTATGTTTAATTGTCATCCAGATAAATCGTCCTCTCTCGGTCAGTCGTAACCACATTATTTCCAGCTACTGTGAGTTTTAATGGTAGTCTTATCAATTTAATGTAAAAAGGGGGTGTGCCTGCTAACTAGCTAGCAAGGTCTTAGCAGCTGATGCTATGGTTTTTGATGGTTCGCTAATTATAAGTTGGCCTCTTTTGTGTACTTTAATAAATGTCGATATTGTGTGTTGTAACTTGACTTCTGATTAGTTGTCCGTTTCGAAAGCTCGTTTGTCTGTGTGCAAATGTGTGTACTGCCATCAAAGTTTCGTTTTCAGAGAAGCAAACAAACACATTACCGTGTCGATAATTTTATCCGATGATGATAAACTCAAATTACGAGCCAAACAACTGATTGACCCTGAGAATTAGCAGGAAACATGTTACATTTAATGTATAATATGGAAACGTTAACTGTCCATTTGTTGTTGTTTTGTTTTGTCGGTGTGCACGAGTCAAGCCAACTTACTCAGTCAAAAAGTGAAAGTAACACTGTTATAATGAAGTGAGCTGTCAACTTACTGGACTAAACCTGTTTATTCTAACTTGGTGGTTTAATGTTTGAATCCAAATTCTGTTTACAATCCTATATGCTACACGGATCACTTTTCCATATGTCTGGTTTCATCCAAGTTTGTTCAGATGCATTTAATTTGAATGTTCTTTGATTAACAATAAAATGTATTTCCTATGGTATTCTCTAAATGAATGAATAGCTTAAAGTGTGTATACCTTTTGTGACAGTTGATGTCATGTTTATATGTTGATGAATGCAAATGAAGAAATTAGATGTTGCTTTCAGCTCAGTGTTCAGCCTGTCAGATAAGGTCATGAATTCCTCCTCTGAGAAATTCTCTTTTGAGCTTTGGAATTTGTATTTCACCTTTCTTTGCTAACCAGTTGTTTCATGGTCACTTATAGACAGGTTTGTGTGTTCATCTCTGTAAGAATTATGTAAATTGCAGGGTGGATAAGCATTTTGTTCTTTAGTTAGTTGTGAAGTTGAAATGAACTTTAAAGTAACTTTAATTACATTTACATTTAGTTATTTGGCAGATTCAAAGTAAAAAATATTGGAGCATCAGGAAAAAATAGGAGCCCATCAAAAATTAATGAGCACCACTGCTACAAATTGTATATTAACAGATGTATTGCATTTGAAAACACCACCAATCAGGACTAACAAAAAACAACGACATTGTAACTAATGCTGCAATCACTTGTTGACATTTGCTCAATAATTCCAAAATGCATGTCCAATAATAATCATAATGATAATACTAAATTACATTTTTCTCTATCATGCTAGCACATATGAATAACATACTGAGTTTTCTGCTAAAAAGAGTCTGTTACATTATGAAAAATAAAACAATAGTTTTTATAATCAAACAAAATTTAACCATTGTAGTAAGATATATGCCTTTAGTATAATTATTTTTATAATTATGACAGTTTAATAAAACAATCTGATGAAATACCTGATACAAAACATACAACTGTTAGATTGTTAAAAAAAATAATTGAAATCTGTAAATCAGTCTTCAATAATTAAATGGAAAATCTCAAAAACATATTTCAAAGAAAGAAAGAAAGAAAGAAAAAGCTTGATTTCTTCCCCTCTTTTAGTAGTTTTAGTTTCAGATGGTTTCCATGGCAATGGCTTAGGAAAGCGCACTTATGTTTTTTATATAAGTGCATTCTCTGAAAACACACAACTTCCCATTTAATGCATTATTATGGCTTAACGAGTAATCGAAATGAAATTACAAACATGATTGAGCAATTTAAGCAAAGCTCCTTGAGGAAGCACAGTTCTGCGATCAGTAGTAAGTTTTTTTCTAAAGACCAGGGCGGCCTTTTATACAGAAACATCAAGTACCTCAAAAAAGAAAACCCAGGAAGTCCACAAAGCATTTACTGAATAAACAGAAGCTTTAACTCAGTTTATATATAATATTGTTTTCATAACTGATATTTTTGTTCTTTTTATAAATGATTAATTAGGTTATTTTATCCAAAAATTTTGTTTGTTTTCATAATTATTCATTGGATTATAATAATGTGCTTTATCTGACTGGATTTAGATTTTTCTATTTAAATCGATGTTGGAGTCACTTTATTGGGAACTAATATTGAGGGCATTGGTTTAGTACAATCTTTATACAATAGAACAATATAATAAAATGTAAAAAGTTACGTTTTGTATCGTTTAACAATCCTCAAACATGTCCCAAAATGTCATCTTCATGTAAATCAAACATTTGTTTCAAATAATAAAAAATGCTGTTGTTTTTTTTAGAGTGTAGTCTGATCTGTCCTCTTAGTCACAATTTGCATTCTGATGTTACAGTTACACTGACTTTTAAAATTTGATCAGTTTGTTATTGATTATCAGTTAATGCCCTACGTTTGATCAGATTTAATAGCTTGTTTCCTTTTTAAAAGTCAAATTACAGAAGTGAAATCTCAAACTCCAATTTTCTCTTGAACTGTTTTCCCTCCTTTTATTTTCATAGTGAATCTGAGATTCTTCACCATGACAAACAGTATGAGCCATTCTACTCCTCTTTTGTGGCACTATCTGCACATTACATCACCACAGTTTGTGGACAAAGTATGTCAATTTTCAGTGTTTTGTTTTAAAACTATAAATTTCTTAATTTGTTGTTCTGTTATGTCATGTATTTCTAGCTTAATGCAGAGTTAACCGGCTCTTCAGAATGTCCCCATTTCAAATAACAAATGTTCTGTTTTAATTAGTCCCCAGAAATCAGTTGCTGTCAGTAGCTGCAGCCTGTAAAGTATTGATTGAATTCTCATTGCTGCGTCTGGAGAATCCTGATGAAGCATGTGCAGTCTCTCAGGTCAGACTTTCACCTTTAAAGCAGAACACAGTTTGATTAAGCATAGAATTTTCTTATATACCAGCTTTCTTTGTGTTTCCCCTCCTACAGAAGCACCTGATCCTCTTAATAAAAGGCCTTTGCACTGGCTGCAGTCGATTGGATCGGACAGAAATCATAACCTTTACTGCGATGATGAAGTCGGCTAAACTTCCCCAAACTGTCAAGACACTTTCTGATGGTAAGAGCTGCTTCAGATCGTCTATCTTGGCTTAATGGCTTGTATTCAAGATATAATCTCTGTGATGGGAATATACCGCAGCGTTTTGGTGTGTTTTATTTAGGGCTGACAATATGACAAAAATGCAATATTGATAATTGTTTTCCATATTGAACGATATGTTTCAATATCAGTTGTTAATGATTCCAGATTTAAAAAAGTACCCCAACAATGACCGAAGCCACAAAAATTAGTGGGTCCATTAAAAGGCATAACATTTTTTCAGCCAATAAATTTTCGGTAGCCGAAATTTCAGACATCTCTGATATATACACACTTTTAGATTCCATTGTTGCACATTTCTGCTGTGTGATTGGCTCTTAGATCAATATAGAGTAAAAAAAAAAGTCCAGAGCTTATTATTGGCATAAAAAATATTTACAGTGATTCGATATAATATGGTTTATCAGCTCAGCTCTAGTTTTAATTTTGAGTCTGTTGTTTGGAATTTCGACACAGCTGTTTAGACGTAAACACAACTTGAGACCATGTTCCATTTTGTTGGATTTTCATGTTTGTTTTGCCTTTGTGACTTATAATTAAGTTGATAGAATGTCAAGTGTAGATTGATGCAAACAAATTATTCAGGTCTTTTTGTGGTTTTTAATTTATTTTATTTTGTTTTCAATTAGCCAACAATTTTAGGCCACACACTCCTGTTTCAGGTTTGTATCGTTTTATGTTGTTGCCCTTATAGGTCTGTTATACCGACCAAGGTTGCATTTGTTTGATCAAAAATACAATCAACAATGCCATCATGTCAGAAGTTCTTTTAGAAATTATATTATGTTATATTAAATGCACAAAATCGATGCATCCTGGTAACATTTATTTACGATTTTCGTAAGAATCAACGGAACTGCATTTAATGTGAAATAGAAACATGTATTAGCATTATGGGCAACGCAGTGCGCAGTCGGTAGTGTTGTCGCCTCACAGCAAGAAGGTCGCTGGTTCGAGCCTTGGCTGGGTCAGTTGGCGTTTCTGTGTGTAGTTTGCATGTTCGTGTTCACGTGGGTTTCCTCTGGGTGCTCCGGTTTCCCCCACAAGTCCAAAGACATGCGGTATAGGTGAATTGGGTAGGCTAAAATTGTCCTTAGTGTATGTGTGTGAATCAGTGTATGGGTGATGGGTTGGCATCTGGGTTGCAGCTGGAAGGGCATCCGCTGCATAAAACATATGCATAAGTTGGCTGTTCATTCCGCTGTGGTGACCCCAGATTAATAAAAGGGACTAAGCTGAAAAGAAAATGAATGTATGTATTAGCATTATAAATTTCTTTACTGTTACATTTTTGATTCATTTAATGCATCCTTGCGGAATATAAATATTGTTATTTATTTAAAGACCTAAAACAAACTTATTAAGCTTAGATTTATTTGTTGTTTTTGTAGCTTAAACTATGATAAATATAGGCAAAATATTAATGAAACAATCATGTACCTCCAGAATTTTATGAAAGTACCAGTAAGGTGCAATTGTAATGCCATGTGAATAAATTCCTAAGGTTCAAAATTCAGTGTCTGTGTTGTAATATATTTGTCTCCTTTAAATCCTGTCATCTTCTGAGGGTTAATGTAGCATCATTTTGTTATTTGGCTGCTTATTTAATTACCGTTACTAATTATGGGCTCTCTTGTGATTTTAGTCAATTTAGTTCAAGTCTAAAGGGAGCTGTTCTGTTTAATAGTTTAAAAAAAAAAAAAATTATTATTACAGATTCTTGTAGTGTGCCAGTAAATGGAGCATATTTTAAAAAAATGAATTGGTTTAGTCATGGTTACTGAATTTGAATGCTTTTGTACTTGACAGCCATCCAAATGAATCCAGAATATCTATTTTATCCGAAACAGCATTCTACATTGCAGTTTAAGCGATTGATGGCACGGTTCTGTCGTGAAAGAGTTCTCATCAGCGCATTATGACCTTTTTTTGGTCATGCAAGGAGCCGACAGACACAAAAGAAAGCTTTGTTCTGAGATCGTCTTTCTCCACGATGGTTAATTCAAAGATAAGATTGTGACATTTGATAGTCTGCGATCATCTTTGGTGCTCTTGTTTTCCAGTGGAGGACCAGAAGGAGCTTCCCTCCCCTGTTAACCCCGAACTCCGACATAAAGAAGTCCAGATGAACTTTTTCAATCAGCTGACCTCAGTGTTCAACCCCGACATCAGCGTTCTGGCCTCTCCATCTGCTCACATGCAGGTCAGTGAACTAGATCAATCGATTGCTGCTGTTTTCTTATAAGTAAACATTATATGAGCTTGTTTTGGGCAAAACTACAATGCAGTGTATTTCACAGAGCGAGAATGAGTGCGATGAGCAAACAACAACAGATCAGGCAACGCAGGCCAAAATGAAGAATGCCTTCATCTCTCAAAATGTGTCCAGTTTACAAGAATTAGGTAAGATGCTGTATATATTCTCAAAGCCTTTTATATGAGTATTGCCTGTTGAAATCAGACGATTCAACTACTGCCTATTTATATACTGCATGTTCATTTAAAGCAGGGGTTCCTAAACTTTTCATCCCAACCCCAAAATAACAATTCCAGTTACTTGCAGCCCCTACTATTCTTGGAGGTGGTTATGAACACACAAACGTTGCGCACACACACCAATAGACCTATATAAACATGAGCGTGTTGACGTCACAAAAATGCAACAGTGTAACAGCCATATAATTATTTTTATGTTCGTTTATTCATTTGTTTCATTTATATTAACCTTACCTAATGACAGTCGTGGGCACAAGTCTATTCTTGGTTGGATTTTGGAAACCGCCACTTGGAGATTATCCTCCATGTTCAGTCCTGGCTAGGCAGGGGACTATAACCACGGTTTTGAAAAGTCAAGGTTTTAAAACCGTTAAAATTTTCTGTTATACCGTTCCTAAAGTATTTGCCCATTTTATTTATTTATTTATTTTTTTTTTGAGTTTTTCAGGACCCTCCACGTCACAAGCTACTGGTCAGTCCACGATTCGGGAAACACCTTAAAAACAAATCTCTTAAAATCAACATTCGTCATGCTGTAGAGCTGAACAGTGCATCCAAAGATGCTTTTTCAAGTTGAAAATAAGTCTATGTTTTGAAAACTAATGAAGACAGCAGAAGTCAATGATTTATTTAAATTATTAAGCCTGACATTTATTGTTTTTAAAATATTTAAATGTTAAAAAAGAAATACCATGTTTAATGGAGAAAAGGTTGTTGTTTTTTATCCAGACATTTAAAAATAACATATTTTAGAGCAGTAGTTACAATACCGTGATATCGTGGAACCGTGATTTATTTTTTTACCCAAGGTTATTATTCATTTACATTTACATTTAGTCATTTAGCAGACGCTTTTATCCAAAGCGACTTACAAATGAGGACAAGGAAGCAATTTACACAACTATAAGAGCAGCAGTGAACAAGTGCTATAGACAAGTTTCAGGTGTGTAGAGTCTAAGAAGCACTTATTTCACCTTATTTTCTGCGTACGAGCAGGCGCAGCCATTTGAATCATTTTGGCTCGAGAGTTCCGGTCTCATTCACTTCCATTCATTTTTAGACGTTAAAAACAGCTCGTTTTGCTGCTTGGTGTTGCAAACTGATATTTTCTTATTATATTATTCGACTTTGTCTGTATTGTTATGCAAGCACTTGTTTGTAGAGTAAGTAGTTTGACCGTTTTCTGCCGATTATTATTACTAGTCATTTTTCCCATAGGCAGCTGAATCGGAAGTTCTAAAACAATCGCAAAAACAAGTGCACTTCCGCATTGAAGAATAAGGTCAATACCGTCAGAATTTTATACTGGCCCATGCCTAGTCAGGGCCATGTGCATATGTCGTAAAATCAATCTGCTGAAACTGACACTATTGGTGTGCCATTCATTCTTATGTAATTGCATGTGTAGTTGGGCATAAGTACAATATGTATATTGGTTTCAAAAGTACATTATTTAAAAACAGATTTTTTAAAATGAAATTTATTAAACAATTCTGTATATTTACAATTAGAAATGTTGAGCATTTCAAAATATAAAAATTTCACATCAACTCTGTTATTGAAACACATTCATTCCACTCATTCCAGGGGGCTCTGAAAAGTTGCTGCGTGTGTGCCTCAACCTCCCCTACTTCTTACGGTATATCAACCGCTTCCAGGACGCGGTATCCGCCAACTCTTTCTTCATCATGCCGGCTACTGTGGCTGATGCCACCGCAGTCCGAAATGGGTAAACCACAAACACCTTTGGTTCACTTCTGTTTATTAAATCTAGTGAATGTGAGATGAGTGCGATGACTCTGCTCTCCGGTTTCAGTTTTCACTCCCTGGTGATTGATGTGACCATGGCCTTGGACACTCTTTCCTTGCCTGTACTGGAGCCTTTGACCCCTGGGAGACTACTTGATGTGACTGTGTTAGCACTAAGCTGCCTCTATGCAGGTGGGTTCATTGGGGGGAAAAAGCTGTTCTTGTTGACTTCAGAGGAAAACGGAGAACTTGATTTATGCGTGTGTTTTCTTTCCCTCAGGTGTGAGTGTGGCAACTTGCATGGCTATATTGCAGGTGGGGAGCGGATTACAGCTTCGGTCAGCCTCCACCGGCTCCAAGGAGGAAGACTATGAAAATGACGCTGCTACCATTGTGCAGAAATGTGTAGGTGTCAAATTCAAGCACTTATTTTATAATGTTACAACACGTGCTCTGAGTAACATTCTGTTAAAAAGGGGTCCTTGATTTTGATTTCACTTTTTAAACTTTAGCTAGAGTGTGATGTTGCTGTTTGAGCATAAACAACACCTGTTAAGTTATGGTGCTTAAAGTTCAATGGAAAGATAGTTAATTTCATTTATATTACTTGCTGTTTATGGCCTGCAACATATGGCTGGTAGGAACTACAACACGCTACTTCCTAGTTTGTGGCCTCACATACACAAAATTTACATAAACTCCACCTCCTCACGTGAAGTTTCCTTCAACATGCGGTGTAGGCGGTTAGTAAATCAGAACACTCTGGACCAGCTGACAAATCAGTGGCTATTGCACCTTTCTAAACCACCTCTTCAAAGGCACCTTGAAGTGCTTTGAAATGTGCATTTTTTTTAGTTGTGATGTTTGACATTGGCTGTTTCTCAATATGCGTTCTTGTCTGTACTTGCGTTCTTTTGTTCTCATTAAACGTCATCAACCGTCGCCGAAGTACTGTTCCAATTCAAAGTTCACATCTTGCCAAATACAGATAAAATTTCCGGATGTGTACTTGCTCTGCCCTTTTTGTCGAGGATGCATTGAGAAGTGACTTGTGCGAGCTTGCGAAGCGCAGGTATCTCAGAATGCAATGCAGGCCAACCAAGGAAAGCTAATGGCGGAGGAGAAAACCTGCACGATTTAAAAAATACTCCTCTGGTGTGTTACAAAATAAAGTTTTAACAGTTTTTCAGGCAAGAATGTAGTTTTTTTTAAACTCAAATCGGCAGTTTATGCACAAAAATAGCCGTCATTGATGATGTGCCTCAACTTATGTGGACTCTGAACCCCAGCCTGTCAGCGGGAGCTTCGTCATCACCTCCCCCACCGAGAGCAGCTTTATTTCAGCCAGTCCATCTTGAATGTACCTCTGGATTTCATCTCTCTAATGTAGTTAAAACTTAATATTTAAAACATCTTGTGTATATCTAACGGACAGTTTTTGGTCTTTTAAATCCATTATTCGTTCTCAGGTGTATTATTTTGGCAGTCTTATTTTGTTACGTTTTATAATTGTCTTTAATTATGTAAGTATGTTGTACGATGTTTGTCTTTGTTTACCAAATTGCCCAACGTTATCTTTATTTCTTATTGTTTACTTGTATTTTATATTTGTATAATGTCTATTGTAGTTTATTAAATCTGATAATCAAAGACATGTCTGTGTATAATAGCCCATTTAACTCCACATATATGATTATTTACATTTATGTGTTCTTAAATCAAAAATATGTATTCATAACATTAATACAATATTACTTATAAGGCCGTGTTTATATAATGAAATAATTTTATTGCTAATGTACAGTGAAAACGATGAATCCATGGTGAGGTAAGTGATGTTATAAAGTACGCTGCCGTTCCATTTGAAGAAGTACGTGACTTGAGTCCTCGCGTCCTCGGAAGTTTGTTCTTCCAAGTCTGAACTTGGCAAGTCTGAAGTTTGCGTACTTGGTATTGAGAAACAGCCATAATTTCAACTGACACATGAAGAGAGGGTGGGACCTAGAGTAGCTCCTCCCCTTTATAGAAAAACAGCCAATAGCGTTTTGTTTTATCATAGCTCTTCCAGTGTGAGTGGTTGAGATCAAGTGCATCAAATGAAAAGCGAATGAGAAGAGACTTGGAGGGGGTGGGGCATGTCATATACTAGAGAGCATTTGATTGGTCAACATTTGATGAGAAACTGAAGTATGAGGTGACATAAAACCATGGTCCATTTAGGCTGAAGTGATAAACTGCAAGCTTTGGATGTTCATATGGGTTTCATATTTTTTGGAGCACAGTAGCTTAGACGTCCTTAAAACTAACATACTGATTCTAACATCCAAAAACACCTTCATTTTAATTTCACGGGACATTGAAGTCCACTGGCGTAAATATGAACCAATTTTCTTATCAATTATTATTGCAGATATGATGAGAGGAAATATTGTCAAAAGCACAAGCGATCATCGTCATTGTAACATTTGCTAAAATTTCCTTAAAATGTGGCAAAACATTACATTTGAATTAATTACTGAAATTAGACACACATTCCCCAGCCGTATAGTGTGTGTTATTGTCTATGTTACAGATCTGATCTCTGTTTTTTCAACAGCTGGAAATCTATGAGATGATTGGACAGGCCATCAGTAACTCTCGCAGAGCTGGTGGAGAGGTAGAAGTATTGTTTTACACAGAGTAAATACATATAACATGAAAGGAGAGTGGCCCACATCTGAGATCTGGTTTGTGTTTTAACAGCATTATCAGAACTTTCAGCTCTTGGGCGCCTGGTGCCTGTTGAACAGCCTGTATTTGATACTGAACCTGAGCCCCATCGCCCTGGCTGATAAAGGGAAGGAGAAAGATCCGCTGGCAGCGCTGCGGGTCCGAGACATCGCCACCCGAACCAAGGATGGAGCAGGATCTCCTAAACTTGGCCCAGGGAAAGGGTAAGTCCATTTTGTGTTCTGTGAGTATAGTGAGTTGTCTTATAAAATCTATATTTTGGTTGAAATATAAATATATCCTGAAACTCATGGGTCATTTTGGTATCGAATTAGTCATATACATTGAAAGCTTATTAAATGCAAGGAAAGTTTCTTTTTTTATTGATTCAATTAACATCTATTGAAATGATCTATCATCATTAAGTATAAAAATATACTAAATCTTTCATTTTAAATTATTAAAGCCTTGGTGTCGAGGATAGTGAAGTAAGGTTATAAAAAATTAAAATAACAATTAATATTTTATATCTGCACTGTATCACATAATAGTCCATTAAATTATTATTATTTATTTATTTTATGTTAAATGCCTTCCTTTGATAACTAAAAAGTAAACATTTGTTTTGTTTCTCTAAACATTTTGAAAGATTATTTGATCTCATGGTTTCACCTGTATTTTGGTCTCACCACATGGTTTTGCAAACAAATGTTTGTTTATTTGTTGTTTTTTATTAATGTTGTTTTAGGCTTTGGCTAATTATAATAGTATTATAAAATTAGGACAGCTTTATTCAGACAAATTAGACTTTAGGCCCCTGACATGTTTGACTATGGATGCAGAAATAAAATGAAAAGCTAGTAATACATTAAAAATTCAAATAAAGTTTATGTTCAAATAATTTTTATTATAATTGAAATGAATGCATATAATGCATGCAGGGTTTGCATACCCACCAAATATGGGTGGATTTCAGCTGTGGTGGGTTGGACAGCTGCTCCCATTAGCCACTTTGGCTGGTTGAAAATCATTCAACAGTAAGGATGTTCAACAATAAGGATGGCACGGGGCCAGCGCGAGAGATGACAAAAATGACTGTGTTCACGTGAGCAAAAGAAACGGGTGAGCACCCAATTAGAGGATGATCAGGCACACGGTGAGACTATCCTTGTTTACTGACAAGGGCTTCAGGGTCGCGCGCACAGGTGATGTGATGCGCGCGGGTGTATAAAAGCATGCCTGGAAACGCAACTGGTGCGATCGGCTCTCTTTGAAATAGACAGGACAAAAAGCAACGCTCGTGCACCAACAGTCCTGCTGCTTTCAAGAGCTTGAGATATTTTTTAAAATGATGAGATATTTTTTAACTTGAGATATATTTTAAAAAGGTTGTTCAGTGGCTGGTGGTCAAAAAAGTTAATGTTAAGCCCTGAATGCTTGTATGTATTTGTGTGTGTTTATGTTACAAACATTACATGCCAGTATGTGACGGGTCTTTTCCACCATCAGGCACCAAGGGTTTGGGGTTCTGTCAGTCATTCTGGCCAATCACTCAATCAAGCTGCTCACGTCACTGTTCCAGGACTTACAAGTGGAGGCTCTTCACAGAGTAAGACAGAGAACAGCTGCCCTTTTTACCTACCAGAGCTGTTTTATACTGTGTATTATATATGAGTAAAGCTGTGCTGTTTTATTCAGGGCTGGGCCAGTGACGGGCCTCCAGCAGAGCTCAACATCATGGCCCAGAGCACCTCCATCCAAAGAGTGCAAAGACTCATCGACTCGGTCCCTCTCACCAACCTGCTCTTCACACTGCTCTCCACCTCCTACAAAAAAGTACGTGACCGCCACACTCAGGCCCTGTTCACACCTCATAAGATGTGTTTTGGTCTGTCGGATCACAAGTAGACGAGGCAGACACATTTCCACTCCCACCTGAAATTTAAAGGCATCTCTTCTGTCCACTTTCAGCCACGTTCAGCTGCTTTTATGATGAGGGAGGATGTTTTTTAATCATATTGTGAATATACTCCTGCAATTTACACTCTTTACGCCCCATTCACATGGGGCTTCATCGTCAACTCTTGACAGAGGGCTTGAAGTTGGGCCTGACACGATAGTCATAGCAGCGTCAGCCAATGAAATTAATCAGCAATCAGCTACTGTCTGAACTGGTGTATTTGCATATAGTGATCTGATTGGCTGACGCTTCCATCGGAGCTGGAAAAGTTAAGAAAGTCCCAACTTCTGCAGCGAGCAATGCTACTGAAGTTCGGCTGAGCAATGCTACTGACGTCACACATTCAAAAGTAATGGGAAGCGTTGAAGCTGACGCCCCGTGTGAATGGGGCGTTAGAGTCAAAGTTTATAAATGCCTCAATGTACTTTTGGTCAACATTTTTGTGAAATAACTGAACATAAACGCAGATAATTTTTGACCAAAAATTCAGATGACACCTTTAGGTTTTAGCATAAATTTTACTTGATCGTGTAATGGTAATACATTTGTCTAAATTGTTTCATTTCCTTCTCAATATTCCCTAGGACGGGGACGTTTTCAGCATGCAAGCTACTTATGCATGCAAGCTACTTATAAAATGAACAAAATGATCTACCTAATATAAAAATACAAAACATATATTTATTTATAAATGTATTGAGAATTCTGTATTTGTACAATATATATTAATGTACCTTGCATAACTGTATGAACCCAGATTGTGAAATAGCCTACAACTCTGTACATATTTTTGTCATTGCCTTTCTCTGATGACTTGGAACTGAATTGAATCAGCCAGGGAAGCATAGTCCAGGCAGTAGCTCCTAATAGCCAACCTCAAGCACACTGCCAAATGATCATCAGTCATGGTGGAATGATAGTTGGACTTAACCGTGCTAACTTCACTAAGTGCTGCAAAACTATAGCCGCTAAAGTTTTCAGCACTTAGCGAAGTTGGCATGGATTTACGTGCATCCGTGGTTACGCATTCGTCAGATATCAGACTGGCTGCCCTATGTCAATCAAGTGACAAATTTCAGTGGGAATGGATGATAGGCTGACATAAATTTTTTTAACGCCATGCCATCTACCCATGCTTTCTTTGCGATCGAGTGATAGATCGCGATCGACATATTGGGCACCCCTGCCCTAAGAGTTCTTAATAAAGCATTTATACAATTATTCCTATCATTCTAACCACTACGAGTCGACTCTTTTTTTAATTTTTTTTTTATTTTAGATGAATCAATAGTTTTAAAAACTGTCCACTTTCAGATTTAAGCCTTAGCTGGATATTTCACGTCCCTTAGAGCTGTGTTACACACTACATGAAATGTTATTTTCAAAAACCCACAATAGGGGCTTTTTAATAAAGCATTTATACAATTTTAACACAATTTTATACATAACAGTCAATATTTTAACTCGTCTACCAAACATTTCAGAACGTCAAAAGTAATTAAACTGGTAGAAAATCATTAATTTTATTATTTATTATTAGTTTTCATCATGTGAAAAGACCAAGCTTGCTTGATTAAAAGCATTTTAAGGGTTGTATGAATTAATTGAAACATTCACATTTGTGTATTTCATTAAAGAAATCCATCAATTCATGGACGTTTTGATAAGAGTTGCTCCATGAAGAGAAAGCACAAGAACACTGTTTTGATTATCTAATTTGTAGATACATTTATTTTGTGAAAGCAAAACTTAAATTGAAAGCTGTAAATGTATGACAGTATTAACTGCTGTGAACTTTCCCCACATTTACATGAAATTTACAGATTTCACAAAGCCAGTGAACAGATTAAATAATACAGGAATCTTTCATTTCACAGTAGAATCAGGACTAATTAGAGAGCATTTTACATTTGTTTGCCTTAAAACCAAACAAAATTATTATAGACAGCAAAGACGAAAATGATATCTCAATAGCAGGTGTGAACAGGGCCTCGGTGATAGCTGCTATGAGGAAGTAGTGTGTTGTGTTTGACGATTGTGGAATCTGGTTGTGCTTGATTCAGGCCTGTGTGCTGCAGCGGCAGAGGAAAGGGTCAGTCAGCAGTGACGCCAGTGCATCCACTGACTCCAACACTTACTATGAAGACGACTTTAGCAGCACAGAAGAGGACAGCAGTCAAGGTAGAGGACGCTGCACATTGCATGTTGTTTAATCTTGTAAATAAAGGCCACAGTGAGGTCAGACATTGAAGTTAGACATTTTTTAAACTAAGAAAGAACCTGACATTTAGTTCATTTGCAGAGTAGTTGCTTTTGCTAATTTCATCTTAAGGGTTATGTCTAGCTAGGTGACTTTCACAAAAGCTGTCAAAATAAGTCAGAATAAAACAGTAGTTAGTTTGCAGAACTTGAAATTGATTATTTTTACTCCTAAAACACCTTTATAATGGCCCGTTTCTACTGAGTGGTACTGTACGGGTTGGTATGGGTCACCTTTATCAGGCTTTCATTACCAGTGGTGGGCGTGGTGTACGAAAGTTTTAATTGACGTCATTCTCGATTGAGGAAATGTTAAATTTAGGCTATACGGATTGTTCACATAACATGTGGGAAGCACATCTCCCAAAACGGATGCTTTTTACACATAAATACTTGCGTATAAATGTTCATTACCACTCTTTCTTTGAACAAGATTTAATTATCACTGCAGATCAATGACAGTGCGAAATAGCCTACGGTAACGTCTGCAATTATATAAAATAAATAAATGAATAAATGCAACATATATGAACACATACAGCCCCTTACAGTCTCCGATATGTTACCAATTACAGTAAAACCATACACAGCATACATTTAATCTTTATTTGGCTTCAAAAACAACACGCAACACATAGCCCAGTCAGTGCAAACCTCAAATCTGTATCTTTAATCTTCACCAGCACATGTAACCTCTTTTAGAGAGTAAGGCTATGTTCACACTGCAGCCAAATGTGGCCTGAATCTGTTTTTTTCGCCCACACGTGACTCAGGTGATGATGGAGTGAACAACTCAAACTGCATGGACTCTGATCTTTTCAGGTCAGAACTGTGCCACTTTCATATGTAGTTATAAATCAGACACAGATCTGATGTTTTGCAATGCGACTGCAGTGTGAACGGTTATGTCGGATTCCATGTGACTTTTACACAATCTTTGAGCGACATGCGTCATCATTCTGTGCTGCAAACATCATCTACTCCTCAGCATCACAGTAGAATGGCACACATGGTGATTACTTTACCACAGAAAGTAGGTTGTTCATTTTAAAAAAGATTTTGAAGACAAAACTGGTGCTTGTTAACGATTGGGGCACGGATTGATCGCGAAGCTTTTTTTTCCGAGAGAAAAAAGGGCAGGTGCTCGAGGACCCAAACCCCTCTTCTGTACGTGTCTGCTGTTTATAACAAAGTAAATTGAAATAACTCGGCAAACGGAGATAAAGCAACTCCGCCTTCACAGTTCAGTCTGCGGCTGCTCATTAACCCTTGGTGAGTTCACTACACCGGTGGTCAAACAAACGCGCACAGCGGGTGTCATAAATCACAAATGATCAGTGTTTTCAATAACAAGTGACTTATTTTAGATTTCAAATGCCGAAATACACATTAGTAGTAGCAGAACAATCATTTACAGTTCTTAAAATACACCACGGTTGTCTGTGAAAATGGCAGTAATCATATAAGCATGATCTGACAACGTGCTTACTTCATACACTATCACGTGTGCATAATTAGACATTTTGTGCTGTCCGTAACTATACTTTTGCACATGCGGGTTAGTTTAGGACCATGATCTGTTCACACTGCAAATCTGATATTGGCCATGTTTATAAGGGCAGTGTGAACTGCCATGCAAATAAAATCAGATCTAAGAAAAAAGTCAGATTTGAGGACTTAGCCTGGCAGTGTGAACGTAGCCTAATTCTGTCATTTTGAGTTTATAATTGTCCAAAAGGTCATGACAATAGTTAAACATGGCAGTTTGTTCATCTTTAAGGTTGCTGAAAGAATCAGTTGCTCCTTTGTTTTTTCACTCTCAAGTTTGTCCGTTTCTGAAAGGATCAGATGTCAGAAGCACTTCAATAATTATGCATACGTTATTATTATCAGCTCAAGACCTTCGTTATTTCAAATATAGACGCGAACTGGAGCTCTCTGGAGAAAGTGAAACCGCTCGCGCTTTAGACGGCCCTGTAAACAACAGGGCACAGGGTAGATTCTGCTCTTCTTCTTTACTTTGTGGTTCTTCATCAAGACGACAACAAGGTTTGTTTATGCTTGGGTCAAACATGGCTCGTTTTTATATGTATATATTATTACGATGTAATGTCTCGGTTGTGTATTTAAAAATGGCGCTTCCTTTGTTTTCATTCTCTTGGCTTGTTGCACTCTGTAAACCAATAGCATTCAGATGCGTGTCTTGCTTCGTAACCTTTTGGTACCTTTTTGTTGTGCTAGGTACCCTTTCAAAGGGGTACCCAAAAAGTGGTACAGTATGTTTCGCTTTTTGGTATCTTTTTACAGTGGAAATGGCCATGAAAGCATACTGAACTGTACCACTCAGTGGAAACGGACCATAAATACACATCATTTGACAAAGTAATATTATTCTCCCCAAATACATGTATTTTAACATTTTAATCTGTTATTAAATTTAATAGTATAAGTATACTTTATCCTTTTCATATACTTGTATAACATTTTGATTTAATTTTATTTCAATACATTTTTATTTAATTTTATTTACTTTTATTTTTACATAATAGCTTTGACCCTGCATGAAATAGTCTGAATTGGACAGTGAGCATTATTTGTGCTTATTTTTAACGAGAATCCTATTTATTAAATATTATTTTTAATGTCGAAACATGAAAAAGGGCAAATTAATTTTCGTTTTGCAAAATATAACATTGATATTCTATTTGATTTTGCATTAAGATGTTTTTTAATTAAAGGCAGTCTTTTTTTCTTTTGCCACTGCGATTAAATATGACCTGTCCTTTTTTTTTGTCTTCAGTGTTTAAAGTCATTAGCATGAGTTATCTTTTATGCAGCTGAGTACAGGGTTTGCTTGTGGTTTACTGAGCTAGTGTCAGGGCTGAGGAATCTCAGGGACTTTTTCAGGAGCTTCCTGAGCACTGCACGCTTTAGTAGAAGGACAGCGGTCAGGCCAGAGTCAGGTCAGTTTACTTCCTGCTCCTGAACACTGTGGCACGAGAAGCATGCTCTTGCTTACTGCGCCGATCCGGCGGCCGTGGGCACAGCTAGTGACAGTGTTCGTTATTTCAGCAGAGAGAAGACAGGAGAGGACAAAAGCAGCTTGTTTCTCAGGTCAGCAGATCTCTGTTTTAGGTCAGACTCACTCGTAGTGTCTTTTGTTTATTGTGCTATAAACATCTTAAGTAGAGTTACCTGGCTTAATGGAAGCAGCATTTGTGTTTGCTTAGAGTACAGTGATGTCAATGATTGTGATGCTGAACGTGGCTGTTGGCGTGTTTTCAGACGATGATAGTGAGCCCATACTGGGGCTGTGGTTTGAAGAGACTATTTCTCCCAGTAAAGAAAGGTGGCACCTCCACCGCCGCCGCCTCCACCACCTCTGGAAACTTCACCCAGACTCAAGAGCCCAAGTAAGCTGAACACGGTGGAGAATGGAAACATATTGGCAAGTCGCAAGGACCCGGAGTTGGTAAGTGCATGTGGTCTGATAGAAGTGAAGTGTTGTTTTATCTAGTGCCTAAATGCATTTGATTTAAATGGCAAGCTGATAAACAATTCATGTAATCAAACCCAGTCCATGGAAATAATCATTTTAATGGCTGTCTTGATGCGAGGATCTCAAAATTAATACAGGGTGTCTGTGGGGACTTAAAAACTCTTAAAATGTCTTCAATTTTAAAAACTTTTAAAGTCTTAATTTCACTTAAATTTTGTCCTGTAGGTCTTAAATAATTTTAAAAGGGTCTTAATTGTCCTATGTCCATATAAAGCACCCAATCAGTTCAACACTCATCCAATCTTTGAACAAAACTGTTTATAACTCCATTTATCTGTGTGGTTTAATTATCTTCCTTACAATAAAATTTGTTTAAATGTTCTCTGTGTGATATGGTGAGGACACTGAAAGGAACAGACTGTTGTGGATACATTTAGTTCCTTATAATTTTTAAAGCTTGTCAGTTATGTTGAAAAAATGTTTATGTATGCAACTAGGAATTGCTTGTTTTGATACATTTAAAATATGCGGCCAAGAAATAACTCGTTAATTTTATGGATAAAATGACAAATATGGATAAAAAGTGACAAATAAAAAATCTCTTCCACTGGCCCAAACTTAGCATTTAGATATTGTAAGTCAGAAATGTTATTCATAAAGGTCTTAAAAGTCTTAAATTTGACTTTATTAAAACTGCAGAATCCCTGTAATACCTTTTTATTATCTTACTTTCTTTTCCCCCTTAAATGTAAATAATATTTCTAGATAATGATTATCTGATGAACTCATAATTGGCATTAAAAATTATTTAAAAATTATAAATAGCATATTTAGTTTAAGATAAATAAGATGTATTAATTATCTCTTGTTAAGTTTATATTCCAGTTAAGCTTGTATGTTCTAAAATACAGTAAAAACTGGAATTTTGTGAGAAAAAAACTCTTTGTAAATGCTTTTTAAAATGTAATCCTGTGGATTAATGCTGAATTTTCATGATTTCTGAAGGAGTATGTGACAATGAAAATGGCATTTAAATATATTTGCACTCAAAGCATGACATTTAAATAGATTTTTTCTGTGGATAAAAATGCTGTTTTTATTCAATTTATCATCAAATAAATGTAGCCTCAGTGAGCAAAAAACATCTTTCAAAAACATTAGAAAAATATTGCAGATACCAAATGTCAGTAAAACAACTAATAACAATAATAATGATACTAATATATATTTTTTTGGTTGTTGATTTGGTGAAGAATATTTCGCCTTACTTTGTTTACTTTATATAATAGCATTTAATAGGGCTGGGCGATTTGGCCTAAAATCAAAATCTCGATTAATTGAACATTTGAACTCGATTATGAATAATGAACACCTATTTTATTTATTTTATTTTATTAAAATATACCGTCTCAAGGGATCTCTGGCACAGCTTCCAATCATCGTCAATGTAGTGCAAACGTGCGACGTGTAGTTACATTTGTGAGAGATGCCCGGGTATGCGACCACACGACGGCTGCGCCGGACCATACCCATGTGTTTGACTCAGAAGTATAAATCAGCCATAACAGAGCCGGGTCATGTGACTCCACACATAATAGGGACAGTAATTGGAAAAAGTTGACCTGTAAATATATATTTTTTTATTAATTAAAGGTTCATAATGTAGATTTCGATTATTATTTTCATTTATTTATTATTAATTAATTAGCGTTTACACTGTTGACTCAAATGCATGTTTATTGTTTCAGTTTTTGAGTTTGGCCTCAAGCATATTGAACTTCATTACCACCTCTATGCTGAAGTCCAGAAATAACTTCATTCGCAACTACCTGAGCGTGTCACTCACAGAGCAGCACATGGCAACCCTCGCCAGCATCATCAAAGATGTCGACAAGGATGTCAAAGGTTTTTCATCACTTTGATCTACATCTTTGTTTTAAGGCTTCCATTCAGGCTTCTACCAACGTTTCCCTTTTTCCCCCCCAGGTTCCTCTGATGACGAATTCGCCTCAGCCCTCTATCACTTTAATCACTCTCTGGTAACATCAGACCTGCCCTCTCCATCTCTGCAGGTAAGCTTTGAGATATTCTTTAAAAACATATTCAAAATTTGTGACAGATATATTGTGTCTGATGACTTGTTTTCTTCAACGTTTCTTCAGAACACTCTTCTGCAGCAGTTAGGTGTTGCCCCATTCTCTGAGGGTCCTTGGCCCATGTACATCCACCCTCAGTCTCTTTCAGTGCTCTCCAGGTTGCTGCTAATCTGGCAACATAAAGCCAGTCAGCAGGGGGAGCCTGATGTACCCGAGTGCATGAAGGTCTGGGAGAGGTGAGACATTACTTAATCTTAAAGAATGACTTCTCTCAACTAAAATGTGGCTTAGTGCACTAGTTTCAATGGTAGTTGAAATGTTCAGTGGAAGTCCAAAAATCATTATTTATTCACACTCAAGTTGGGGAATTTTCTACTTCTGTTAAACACAAGATATTCAAAAGATATAGATGGTATGACAATAAACAAATACTACTTCTACTACTACTTGAAGTAGAGGTACATGACAGTGTCAAGTTAAAGAGATAGTTCACCCAAAAATTATTTGAAAAATGAATTTCCTTATCATTAACGCACTCAAGTGGTTCTAAACTTTTATAAATTTCTTCTGTTGAACACAAAAGAAGATCTTCTGCAGAATGTTGGACAAAAGCAGCGATTGACATCCATAGTAGGAACCAGACCCGTAGCCAGCCTGGTGAAAAGAGTGGTTCATTTTTTTCTCAAAAAAATTCACTTTTGCAGTTATTTACCTCATGTTTATTGAATTATGAGGTTTAAATACTGCATTTTAGTGGTATTTTAAGCACTATTTTAAGCTGGATTAGCTTGTCAGATGGTCATCATAACCACACTTTTTGATGTACAAAAAACATATGTTGAATATATAGAATAAATAAATGAAAAAAAAAAAACACTTTTTTAAAAAAAACAAATTTATTACATCTTACATAATTAGAAAAAAGGAGTTAAAGGTAAAGTTTTAAAAACTGACCAGCACATTCAACTTTTCCCTGTCAGAATGTGTCAATTTTAATAATAAAACATAAAAAAATAACAATATTTGTATTATAGAGCTTGACTATTTTTCTTGACTCTCCTGCAAACATAGTACATTTTGAAAGTTCATGGATAGCAAAAATAGCCTAATTAGTATTAAAATTAACTGTATTATGGGTCGCTTTTGGTGCTTTATTGGTATTTGTTTCTTTCAAGAATAAGGTCTAAGATTCAGAATAAAAGTTGGGCTATCTAAAAGATGATCACTTTCATTACATTGTATGTTTTCTTGCACAGCTGGATGTTAAACTCATGAAAAATAATTGTTTGCATTCATTGGAAGCTTTCTTTGATGGGTTGTTTTCATAATTTATGATGGCATAACATTAAAAATAAGATAAATTAGCTCATGTATGGGACATGTCTGGAAGTTAACTGCTAGGATTTTCCAGTATATCGTCCACTGTGTTCAGTAGAAGAAAGAAAGTTAGAGTTAACCTAACCTAAAAGAATGAAACTCAAGCATGTTTGGAACCCCAACCCTACCCTGAGACGCATTTAATCGCAAGTCATATTTACAACCTGAATCTTCTTTCCTTAGGTTTGTGGGCACTCTGAAACAGCATACTCTACAGGGAGCCGTGCCTGCAGACGAGGATCTCAATGTTGAGCACCTCCAGCTGCTTCTGCTCATCTTCCACAACTTCTCAGAAAAGGGCCGCCGCACAGTTCTCACCCTCTGCATGCAGGCAATTGCTGAAATCGCATCCAATACCGACTCCCAACTTCAGGCGGTGCCCCTCAACCTAGCCCGCATTTTACTTGTGTTCGACTACCTGCTGCACCAGTACTCAAAGGCTCCCGTCTACTTGTTTGAGCAGGTAAGAATGCAAATGTTGCTGTATTTTAACTGGAATCATGCCACTGTTTTGTGGCTTGCTCTTTGTCATGATTTTGTTCACACACTCAGGTCCAATACAATCTTCTGACACCCCTGGCATCCAGCGCTAGTGCCGGACAGGAGGGGGGAAAGAGAGGTGCTGTTCCTCTTTATTATGGTTTTAAAGAGGTGGAGGAGAACTGGGCCAAGCACTGCTCGGCAGGTAGGAGTAAGTCAGACCTTTTCTATTTTTGTCTATATTATTTCCCTAAAATTAAAAAGAAATGTCGGTGCCAGTAGTGTAGTGGTCAGTGCATCGACACATGCACTCCGGTGCTCACGGCGACCTGAGTTCAATTCCCGCCTCACAGTCCTATTCCGATCCTTACTCTCTCTCTGCTGCCCACACTTTCCTGTCAATACTCTCTACTGTCCAGTCCAATAAAGATGAAAACCCTGAAAAAATTATTTAAAAAAAAGAAGAAAAAAAAGAAATATTACCTCATACCTTTATGAGTTTCTTCACAAAAGCAGATAAAGAATTCTGGTCGCTGGCACCCATTGACTTGTATAGTACGAAAAAATGGTGCTATGGAAGTCAATGGGTGCCAGTGACCAGCATTTTTCAAAATGTTGTCTTGTGTAGAACAGAAGAAAGAAACTCAAACAAGCTTTGAACAAGTGAAGGGTGGAAAAATGATGGGATTTGTATTAGATACTTCTACAACATATTTGCTAACCTAGTGCAAAAACTGTTTTGATTGTTGTTGCTCTCATTTAGATTCCACAGTGCAACCGAAATTCTACTGTGTTCTGTCGCCTGAAGCCTCAGAGGATGACAGGAGTCGACTTGATGGCAAGGTGAGGCCAGACATCAAGTCTACACAAGCGTTACAGTCATGGGAGTGTCTGACACCTAATTAAAGAAAATTGTTTTGATCTTTACGAAACCGTTTGTCGGAAAGCTGGCATGAAATTTCTTGCATTTTGGCTTGGAGTGCACTAATTTCTGTAAATCTGTAGGCATTTGGATAATAAAAAAAAGCTTTTTAGATTATAAAATATAATTATGATATAATAAAAATAATAAGAATTTTTAAATATGCTGGCGACGTGGTGCCGTAGTAGGTAGTGCTGTCGCCTCACAGCAAGAAGGTCACTGGTTCGAGCCCCGGCTGGGTCAGTTGGCATTTTTGTGTAGAGTTTGCATGTTCTCCCCACGTTCACTTGGGTTTCCTCTGGGTGCTTACGTTTTTTTTAATGCAGTTTTATGTACAGTTTTAAATATGTATCAGGAGTCCTCATTTATTACCAACTATTTGATGATATAAGTTTTAAGACCCTGCTTTATATACTCAAATGTTCCACCTAAATTCCTCATGTAAAATTGTAATTTAATGTGTGTTATTTGTCAACTCTTACAGGTCTTTCAAGTGCTGTTCAATGGTGCAGTGAAGTATGATGACATGTACTCGTCTCTGATCTCCCTGCTGGCGGCGGGCTCCCGCTTTGACACAGCAAGACGGCAGGAGAACAAGCCCATCACCCCAGTAGTGCGTTAACACACATTCAATATCCTACAATCTTTTGTTTACACTGGCTGACTTTGCAATAAACATCACTGTCAATCTCTGTTACAGGAAGCCTGTTCCTTGCAGTACTACTTCCTGGTGCTGTGGAAGATCTTAGGAGTCCTGCCACCTTCAAAGGCCTATATTGAGCAGCTTAAGACCGGGAACAGCGACCCCAGTGAGAGTGACATCTTACACACTCTGAGGTGGTCATCAAGGTTACGAGTCAGTACCTACGTCAACTGGATCAAGGTTGGTTTTGTAAGCTTTTCACTAAAAGAACATGACCAGATGATCCATTTTTTGACTTATTTCTGTTGAAATCGCTTTTCTTTAGGAGCACCTAGTGAAGCAGGGAATGAAAGCTGATCTTGCTACAACTTTGATCGAAGTGGCATCAACTAAATGCAGTGCTGTGAAATATGATGTGGAGCTTGCAGAGGAATATATTGCCAGACAGGTACGCTCTAAGTGTTTTTAAAGACCACATGAACTGGAATTTGCTGAGACTTTTATTTTAGCATGTTGATGTAATTCAAGCTGAAATGGAACATTGAGTTGGAGGCGGAGCTTTCTTTTGCACATTATATTTATGATCATTCCCTCATAGCAAACTAATGGTAAGAGGGGCGTGGTTAAGATTTTTGCTAATGTCAATGGAGGACCGCCACTGCAAACGTTGAAGCAAACGGTCAGACTTGATTAAAGATTACCAAAACATACATTATTTGTTTCAGTGGATTAACTTGCATGGATTGATTGTTCACTTTAAGAATAACAACGTGAGCTAGTAAAATAAACGGTAACACTTTACTTGACAGAGTGTTTAAAAGACTGTCATGAAACCTTTAAAATGGGAATAAGATTTTATGCAGCTTAGGACAACTGTTATTAAGTGTCATTGCTTCATTATGTCATTTTAAATGCAGCGATTACATTGGCAACTTGATGTTTCCAAGACAACATAACTTGTCATAAATCTGTCATAAACATGATTGTCATGAATATTTTTCTGATCATGTTTTCAGTGGAACAAACTGTATTCATAATTTAAATGTCTCATTAAGAGTGTCATTACTCTGTCAAATCATTTTTAACAGCGTCATTAATATTTAATAACAAATTTAGCTTGTACCACTGTAGTTGAGGTAAAAAAAAAAAAAATTAATGACTTATAAAATTCACGACTCTAATAATTCATGATTAATGGCTTCATGACAATTACGTTTATAACAGATATATGAAAAGTTTTGTTGTCTTGGTAATGTCAAGTTGTAATGATAGACAATGTCATCTTTGCGTTTAAAATGTAACTTAAAATAAAACTTAATGACAGTTACACATTGATTGTAAAGGTTTCATGACAGTCTTATGGACACCCCTTCAAGTCAACTGTTACCAAATAAACAAAGTAAATTTAGATTTCACCTAGACTTTAGTATCTAAAATTTATTTGTCTGTTTGTTTCCTAATGTACACATTAATTTATCCACTGCCTTCATAGATTTCATCGTTTTGCTGTGTGGACCCTAACAGCATCCTACCTCTTCACCAAGTACCCTCTCTACAAACCATCTACACATTGGATGCTGTGATTTCCAAAGTTCAAGTGTCTTTAGATGAGCATTTCTCCAAAATAGCTGCAGACACAGATCCCCATAAATCCTCTGAGATCACCAAAAACCTGCTGCCCGCCACACTGCAGCTCATCGACGTCTACACAGCCTTCACTAGGTATTGATTACACCACATTTACTGAGGATTGTTGCACATATTAAGGGATCATTCACCTTTAATGAGAATTCTGCCATCTTTTAGTCATCATGGTGTTTAGCAGAATTATTCTATTATTTAACAGTTACACACAATTTGATATGAAGATGAATTTCCACACTTCTTTGTTGCATAATGCTCTCTATTAAGTGTGTTCAAATTACTGGAAGATGTAGAAGCATTCTGCCCTGATATCTTTGTGTAGAGAAGAGGTGAAATTTAGGTTGCCAAAAATTCCAAAGGAACTGTCTGACTGTTTGTTTGTTTGCTCAGGTCATACCTGCTGATGAGCCTGCCAGAGGAAGGAGAAAACAAGCCCACTGAAGCTAAACTGCAAGGCTATGCTGCTGTGTTGTCCATTGGATCTACGCGCTGCAAAGCCAACTTACTTGGTAAGAATTCTGAATGACATTTAATGGACATGGTAACTTGTCTAAAGTGTTCAGGACAAAGTACAATTCATGTGTGCTGTTTTTACTTTTTCAGGTCAGACTGTGATGCAGAATCTGCCCTCCGCTGTTCAGACACTGTGTGAAACATGGAACAACATTCACACCAATGAATTCCCAAACATCGGTTCATGGGTAAGCAATGCATTTCCTTCAGCTCTTAGAGTAAGCATACTCTCTGTGCTTCGCTGTACACTGAAGACTTCTTTATCCACAGCGAAACGCCTTTGCCAACGACACCATCCCATCAGAAAGCTACATCAGCGCCATTCAGGCTGCTCACTTGGGCACCCTCAGTAACCAATCGCTGCCCTTGGCCTCTTCTCTCAAACACATTCTGCTCTCATTGGTTCGCCTCACGGGGGACCTCATTGTGTAAGTATTGAGTGCAGTTGAAGCAGATGTATTGTATAACACAGCGATAGATGCTAATGGTTATTTGTGTTTGTCTATAGCACAGAGGAGCTAAACAGTCCACAGGTGATCCGCACGCTGCTTCCTCTTCTGTTGGAGAGCAGCACAGAGAGCGTAGCTGAAATCTGCAGCACTTCACTAGAGAGGATCCTGGGCCCTGCCGAATCAGATGCTTTCCTGGCTCTCGTCTACGAACGCCTCATCACAGGCTGCTACAACATCATCGCCAATCACTCTGACCCAAACAGGTGATGACTATATGAGATTACTACAATTAAAATTGGATCTGCAATCTGTCCAGCGACAGCGAAAACATTGTCTCCTGTTGCCTCCTGTTGTTCCACGTAACTCAACTATTTTTAAAAGTCTTAATTAAAGTCTCTCCACTGAAAGTTCAGGTTATTAAAACTCAAAAGATCTAAAAAGGTTATTAAGGCCTCGTCCACATATCAATGGCTTTATGTAATTCTGCAAAATTTATTTAATATTTTGATCTTACGTCCTGATGATTTTTTTTTTTGGATAACGAGTTACAGAATGGCCCTTAGAGCATTGCAACGTGGATTGGCAAAACCCAACTTTTTAAATGACGTCACAGTACCACATTACCAGAAGAAGAAAAACGTAATAAGAATGGCAGTGCTGTGTTTGTGCTCAGTTTATTAGCACTTTTAAAACAAAACCTGCTAATGCTAGATGACCACCAGAGACCAATAGCATACGTAATACACTGTTTAAACCCATTTCCATGTGAACTTAGACATTTCTTAAAAACGTGTATGAATGGGAACATTTTGGAATAAAATATCACGATTGTTTCCATGTGGGCTTAGCTTAAGGCACTATAAAACATTTCTATGAATCAAACAGTTTAGGAATGTGGTTATGGTTGGATTATTGTTCAATATTTCTTATAATATGTTTCTGTTTGCAATTAGTGGTTTGGATGAGTCGATCCTTGAAGAGTGTCTACAGTACCTGGAGAAACAGTTGGAAAGCAGTCAGGTCCGCAAAGCAATGGAGGAGTTCTTCTCATTCAGGTATATTTTGAATATGTTATGAAATAATTAATTGAGGTTCGTTTATAACATTACAATTTATCAATAGTATTAACCTAACATTCTGAGCATACAATACCCATCCCCCTTTTTAAAAATCTCTTTCATGGGCCATTTCACTCAATTTCTGTATATAAAAGGCCACTGTAATTGTCTCATGCATGTCTTAATTTTGCAGAGTTAGACATGTTCCTGGATCAATATACTCTCAAAAATGTAAAATCCTATGTAAAAATAAAAAATGCAGTCCTATTCCTGTTCCAAAAATTAATCCAAACCTAATCAAGGCTAAAATCAGAGCTAATTATAGGTTAATAACAATAATGTAGAAGCACACAACCATGATTGCAAGCCTAATCTTATCAAAAAATATAAACTTGTCCCTTAAATTTGATTGGTTGATTGGAATGTTCTTCCAGGATCAACATAGATGTTAATATCAGTTACATGTTGCACAGCTAATATCAGCTTTGCCATTCTCATACTATTGCTTAGGAAAAAATTATCACCCCTTGCTTCTGCTAACTAACTAATTAAAAGTTATTCTGCAGCTTTTATTAATATTTGAAAATGTTAGTTTCAACATTTTAGTGTTTCCTCTAGGATTTTTTCCAGCTGTGGCGGCAGGCCTTTTACAGATCTACCAATTGCTTATGCCATTATTTCATTGTATGCGCAGTATTACAGGTCGAGATCGCATTTATGTAATACGAGCATGCGAATCTCTTTGCTTGCGCGCCGATTTCCTCTGTTCGTGCACAAAACTTCTTGCACGCTCTCAAATATACGCTGCTCAAGTGCAGATGTTCTTGTGCGCTCTGAAATAAATGCTGCTGAAGTGTGAGTGCGTTTATGTAACGAGTACGTCTCCAACATTTATTAGATTTGCTAGAAATATTTATAAATGTCTCCATTAGACCGACAGAGCGGCATTAATGCGTCCGGAAGTAAAATGAAAAGATATAAACTCGAACAAGATAAAGTCATTATATGCAGACTTTTATCTATAAATAAAGTAGAATTATGGAAACTGTGTTCTACTTAACTGAAAGCTACGTCGTGTTTGCTAGCCTCATGCATCACGCACCTGTCAGTCAGCATGTCACTAATGGGGTTATGCAAATAACACACAACGGTTACAGAAAAGTTTGCGTTGTTATATTCACATACCTTTTAATATGTTTTGGTGCGATTATAACCTGCTATTAAAAAAAACAACTGAATGTTTTGAATGAGAAGCTGTAATGTAGCCGTGGTGGGATGAATTTTGGTGTGATGGATGATGGAAGAATTTTTAAAAGTTGCATTTTTAAACTACACATTTAACACATAAGAGGCATTTCTACCCAGACAAATTTGATTTCTTATGTCCTAACTGCTTTAATAAACACCTCTTTGTCTTGTAGTGGAGAATTGGTCCAGATCATGATGGCCACTGCCAACGAGAATCTTTCTGCAAAATTCTGCAACCGCGTTCTGAAATTCTTCACTAAACTCTTCCAGCTCAGTAAGTAGCCATGCATTCCCTCTAAAAAAAACGAAGCCATATTATTTCCCCCTCTTACCCAATGCATCTGCGTTCCTTCTTTAGCGGAAAAAAGCCCCAATCCCAGTCTTCTGTGCCTGTGCGGCTCATTGGCTCAGCTGGCCTGCGTGGAGCCCTCGAGACTCCAGGCCTGGCTGAGGCGCATGACGGCCTCTCCTCCTAAAGATTCAGACCAGCTGGACACAGTGCAGGAGAACAGGCAGCTCCTGCAGCTCCTCACCTCCTACATCGTACGGGATAACAGCCAGGTGGGCGAGGGCGTCTGCACGGTGCTGCTCAGCACACTCATACCCATGGCCACAGAGATGCTGGCCAGTGGAGATGGAGCAGGTTTCCCTGAGCTCATGGTCATCATGGCCACTCTAGCCAGTGCTGGACAAGGAGCAGGACATCTACAGCTACACAGAGCTGCTATTGACTGGCTCACAAGATGGTGAGTGACTGGCTTCTGAGGAAGATTAGATATTATGTTTTTCTCTCTCTCTATAGATAACATACATTATACTTTTGTACATCTATTGTTACGCATATAAAAAATTATGTTAATAATAGTTTAATTATATAAATAAATTGTGTATAATGAATTTTAATGTGTTACTACTACCCATAGAATATTATAATAAATAATAAATGTTTATAATATAATGTTTTTACATAGTTTTATGACAACTTAGCTTAAAGTTTTGATCCACTTTCAAGATTCAACTTTATATTTTAGTAAAGTTATACATATTAAATACAAAAAACCCATTTATAAAAGTAATATTACATATTTTAACTTAAATTATCCAATATTTTTAGCAATTGAGAATGAGTTGTTGTGCAAATTTGTGAAGTGTGCTAAAATTATAATTGTAAGTACTTACATATGTGTTTAAAACTACTACAGGTCCTAAAACCACTACATAAATTAAACCTAAAAAGCTCTACTCCTTATTTTAAGTGCATTTGTTACCCACACAAAAATAAATCCAAATTAATCTTTTTTTCCTTTTTATCTTTCAGTAAAAAATACTTGTATCAGAAGAATGTTGTGGAGAAAGTAACAGCCAATGTGTCACAAGGCAAGGTAGGCACCAGATATGGTTAGGTTTTTTTTTTTTTTGCAACCATTCACACACCTTTTATTTATATCAGAGCATAATTGAATCTCATTCTCAGCACGCTAGTATGCTGGAGTGTGCCTGTCACATAATCTCCTACCTGGCGGACGTGATGAACGCATTGAGGCAGAGCAGTGGCCAGGGCTCGTCCCAGCTCCTGATGGAGGGAGAGGAGAAGGCCATTGAAGTGGACTCTGACTGGGTGGAGGAGCTTGCTGTAGAAGAAGACGACTCGCAGGCTGAAGACTCGGTCAGAAAAAAACCCTGCTTCAGTTTCAGAGATTATTTGCTTATCTTTTTGATTGCCTTTGGATGGGTTAAATAATCCCTGACGAGCCCGCAGAAATCATAAAAAACAGTTTTTGATTTAATTTTTGTAAGGCAAAAATTGAGTAATGAGATGAAGGAAAAATATAATGTAAATTTATCTTATTTACAATATGTACAGCATGGTCGGAACAAAACCGGCTGGCAGAAGGTGTATGGGCAGCTCTAAAGACAAGACAAAGTCAAAGTCTAACTCTCATAAAAGTCTTTTATCAAACTTTCTTGACGTTCTTACCTCTCCACTTCTTCCGAGTTGTTTGTTCCGAAACAAAAAGAATACCTTGGGTATGATGAGATTTATGTAATTCTTAATCTAGATCTAGGCAATATTGCAAAAAAAATTATAATGGTTTAATAATTTTTAAACAAAACATTTAGGAATATTAGGATTTTTTTTTATTATCAACCACTTTATTTAAATTTATCAACACCACTACTGCAAATAATTTAAATAGTCAAAAACTATTAAATTATCTCATCTCTTTATAAAAAAATAAACATAAGTGTTAAAGAGACTCTTAAACTTGATAAATAAAATGTTACAAAGTGTGTGCAATGATAAAGTGTAAACACCGAACAATCAAAGCAAACTTTAAGGTGTGAATAGTGATACAGTAAAGCTCAAACTCTGTAAGCAACACAAATTACAATAATCAAATCTGAGCTTTCAAGTAAAGGAACTAACCATCATTATTCATATAAATACTGCAACATTACAAATTGTGAAGTTGGATGGCTACATTACCACTGTGCTACAAAAAATCTTTCAGATGGGGTGCTAGTGGCTGGATACACAAAAAAAGAAGCCAAAAAGCCACTGTGGCGACACCCTTACATCTTTTTTATTTACAATCATTTCACTGCTGCTAGGCACTCATTTTCGCATGTTATTCCAACCTGAATTGATAAGCGGGAGGTTTCCTATACCATGTTCAGTACGATTTGCCTTCATCTCTCGTAACTAGGCGTCCATCAACCATTTTCTCAGAGGATGACAAACGGACAAACCATTGTTGCAGGTTCGATACTAGTTTATGGTCGTGCAAGTGGTGTGCCTCTATTGCAAATGACAAACTTAAACACTAAGCTTATTGGCACTGCTTCCAAGGGGTGCACTCAGCAGCCACATTTTAACAAAACTAGCCTTCATGCCAAAACTTCATACCAAACTTTTATCATTATTGACAAGGGTGTTCGTACATAACGATATCGATTTTATCGCCCAGCCCTGTCTTAAAGTCGGTATTAAATTAAAATGTACTCTTCTTTTTATACATGTATAGTAGTGCTTGTTATAAACAATATATATGTGAACATTATTTTATAATAATTAATTTGCCCTCAGAATCTTTAATCCAATTTCATAACCCTCTCTCCCCTGTCGAAACAACTTTTCTTTACTTCCGGTCACATGGAATACCTCTTTGGTGGGGCTCTCAGGGTCTCGTTTCTTTATTCCCTTCATCCATTCGTCCGTCTTTTTTCATTATGTTAGCAACACCCATCTTCCAACAATCCAATCGGTTCACAAAGGATGAAATCATGCAGTGCCCCACAATTTTTTTTTCATGTCAGGACCGTTTCAAGTGGATGTATGTCACTTTAGAGGGAAAACGGACCTTCCGTTTCATGGTGATTTTTAGATATGAAGGGCAGATAGATGGAATAGCGTGAGGAACAAGTAATGACAATAGCACAGGGTTTCTTTTAACTAAGTCATAACAAAATGCAACAAACAACAAAGGGGTACAATAAATGGTCTGGTGTGCTCTTATGTAAGGTGGTCTTTTTTTATTGGTGATGACATCAGTGTGTGTTTAATTGATAAATAAATGGACCAATGACTGGAATGTAAGAAAGCGAAAGTAGACGAGAGCAAGAACAGAGAGACGGAGAGGAAATAAAAAAACACTAGCATGTAACAACAATGATATTTGAGCTTCTTGTGTTTTAGGATGAGGATTCGCTCTGCAATAAGCTATGCACCTTCACCATCACACAGAAGGAGTTCATGAACCAGCACTGGTAATAGATCCACTCTGCCTTCGTTTGCTATGAAACAGAAGCGTTGGGAAAGCTGTCGGCCTTTAATCGCCTGCTCTTCCCCGCACAGGTATCACTGTCACACCTGTAAGATGGTGGATGGGGTAGGTGTGTGCACAGTGTGTGCCAAGGTCTGTCACAAAGACCATGAGATCTCCTATGCCAAATACGGCTCTTTCTTCTGTGACTGCGGTGCCAAGGAGGATGGCAGCTGCCAGGTGAGACCGAATACTTCAGGTCATCATGGGAAAAGAGCAACTGCGGTAACTTTGGCTTGCAAATCATTTATCATTGACTGCCATTAGCTCATTTCAGATCTCCCTCAATTCATCAGGGTTTGCAACATTTCATCTTTTTTTTTAAATTTATTTATTTTTTTATTGTAATTTAGCAAGTTTATTCTTTGTTTTGTAGTATTTTACTTTAAGGGAATGCAGTCTAAAGGTGTAGATATAAATAAAACATTTACTGTTATTGTTTCAAACATCATGTTTTTTAGAACACATTTTCCATTTTACTAACTACAGCTGTTAATCTCCATATTAAACAAGTTTATATTCTATTTAAATATTGTAGATAATATTTAATAATAACAATGTACACATCTGTTGATATGACTATCTTTTGCAATTCTTACAGCTTTACAATTTTTCTAAATAATTTAAGAAAAACATTGGTTCTCAAACTTGTAAACTGCTAATTAAAGCTTAAATTTAATCTTTAGCATATTTTTTTTTGAAAACTTATTTACTTATATTTCAGGGCATCATCTTTTTTGATTAAAAATACAATACAAAGAATAATATTAAAATTATTATACAGTATTTAAACATAGTTAGCCTGCAGTTATATAGTATATAGGTGATGACTATGTGTGCATGTTGAACATTCTTACATGTTATAGTGCTTATTGAAAAACCCATTTACATGCAGACCAATGGGCTCTATGCACAGCTAGAGTTTTAAAGCCAACAAATAAACTTATGTTGAAAGCTTAATGTGATTTTTCAATTTCACAAGGTTGTTTTTACAGCATCGATGTTGTAATGTAATTACAATACATTCAGTTAAATAGACTTAAGCATTCATTTAGTTTTTCAAGCGTAAACCGAGATGAAAGACCGTTGTAATTACTAGCGACGTCAGTAGCAACAAGCTAGCGCAGAAATTCTATTGAAAGTACTAGATTAAAATTAATTTCCATGTTTTAAAGACTTCTTGTTTGGTCTGATAACCACTTCATATTGTATATCTAACAGGCAGTGAAAATCACTGATTTTTTTTTAAGAAATCAGATCTTAAACGTGACAATTTTGTAATGGAAAGACAGTTCACCAGAAGCCCTTGGGCTGCCTGGCTGAAAATTAAAAGTCCGTGTGCATATAGCTTATAAACTGACATTACAAGTAAAGCACATTCATCAAGCTTAAAAATAAAAAAAACATTTATATTTTTGTCATCAAAACACTGAGTTTTTAAACTATGTTGGTTGTCATTTTAAATAAGTAATAATATTAACTTTAAATAAGGATAGTATTAATAATATTCAAAAAGAATAATATTGTTAAAAAATAAAAACTATAATTTATTTATTCCATTATTAAATTATTATATGCAATTTTGTTCATGAAAATAGTTTGTTCTTTAATATTTACAGTTAATTTACATGTTAAAAAGCTAGTTCACCCAATTTAAATTTCCTCACCATTTATGCACACACTCTTCTGAATTTCTTGCTCATGTTAAACACAAAACAATATATTCTGAAGAATGTTGGGGAAAAGCAGCCGTTGACATCCATAGTAGGAACAAAAGCAAATACTATGGAAGTGTTTTTTTTTTTAGCATTCTTCAGTATGTCTCCCTTTGTGTTCAACAGAATAAAGAAACTCAAACAGGTTTAGAATAAGGGGAGTGTTTGTAATTGATGACAGAATTTTAAAAAATTGTGTGAACTAATCCTTTAACAGCTGTTTCAGATAAACATTTCAACATTTAAGTCATTTCCACTCATGCATGTCTCCTTAATGAAAACACAAAGCATGTAACGATCAAATTTGATTTCCTCTTCCCTTTCATGGCCACTCCACCCCTGGCATAAACATCTTTTGTCAATTAATTAGACCAGTTAATTGCATCCCACATCTCTGATTCTGGATCTGTATGCTTGTTTCACAGGCTCTGGTGAAAAGAAGTCCCAGCAGTGGAATGAGCTCCACCATGAAGGAGTCCTCAGCCTTTCAGAGCGAGCTGCGCATGCCAGAGAGTGCCATCCGCCATCAGAGCTCCTCACCAGCGGACAAGGGCAAAGTGACCATCTGTGATGGCAAAAACAGCGACGATGACAAGCCCAAGAAGAGCAGCGTGTGTAAAAACATTGAGGGCTGCAGAGAAGACCTGCTCATCCAAGTGGTATGAAAAGTGCTATGATCTTTTTCTCTGAATAACTGAGGACATTTGCATGCACACTAATATAGGTCACAAAAATTGGCTTATTAGAATAACCCATTTAACCATTAGACCAATAAACTGGCGTTACAAGGAAACCACATTTATCATTTATTTTCCATCAAAACATTGTGTATTGTTGGTTTTCATGACTCATGATCCAGCTCAATTTAGCAAGATTAATTTCACTAACAGAATGAGAGTGAAGACATTATATAGTAAATGAAAAGATGTCTTTATATTAGGATATTACTGCATGTTTCTCTGTGGAGTTGAAATATCGCAAAATTCAACTTTACGTTTTAAAACAAACCCCAAAACTAATGTTACACAAAAGAAATCTCTTCATATACTTACTCCCAGGGCAATTTATATCAAAGTTTAGCTGCACCTTTTTGGTGTTTCGTAACATCTAGTTTTTATGGGTTTAATTGTTAGCCCAACGCTCAACCCCCAATCTGAAGGACCAGGACATACACTACGAACAATTTAACTTGCCCTATTCACCTACAGCACATGTCTTTTTACTGTGGGTGAAACCGGAGCACCCAGAGAAAACCTACGAACATGGGGAGAACATGCAAACTCCACAAAGAAATGCCAACTGACCCAGCCGAGCCTCGAACCAGTGACCTTCTTACTGTGAATTTATGAATCTCTTCATATAAACAAAGTCATTTAAAAGTAGAGGCAACCACTGCGTATCAATCATCTTGCAAACAAAGATGCAGCACACAAAGAGCATGAACTGTTTGTAATCTAATGTAGACTATATGATTTAAAAAACGGCTCATATATTATTTCCTTGAGATGCAGCATTTGTGTTGTATAAGAACACAATTAGAGAGATGAGAACACAATTTTAAAAGTTTTTAGGTCAAGAAAGCATTCACTCTCTTACTGCAAAACATTTGCTCAGTCTGGATGTGCTTAAATCCAAATTGCACACAAGCACATTTCGGAAAAACAACAGAAAATAGGTTAACACATTTTACATGCTGGGTGAAATCCGGGTAAGAGACAAAAATGTAGCTGTGAGGATCAGTTTATTCTTGAACTGTTTATGACCTCACTCTGATAAAGGAAAGATGGTTAAAGTGTCTCACTACTGTCATTTGTTTTTGCAGGCAAGCTCCTCCACAGCAGCACTAGTGCTAGAGTTGCTGATTTTTCTAATGGATGCCATACAGACTAACTTCCAGCAGGCATCAGCAGTGGGCAGCAGCAGCCGTGCTCAACACGCTCTCAATGAATTACACACTCAGGACAAGACTGTGGAGATGACCGACCAGCTCATGGTATGAACCAAACGCGTCCAAGTTAATTTAACCCTAACCTATACAGAGTTACCGATAATTTTTTAATTTATTTTTATTTTAAGAAGGGTCTAATTATTGGCAATTATCAAGCAAAGAAACCATCTAAAGAGATAACTGAAACTCCAAAAAAACTACAACTATCCTACACATTATTAAACACCGAAAGTATAATGGGTAGACATCATCTTTGAGTAAAAAATGTGGTCGGAAAAAATCTTGAATGTTCGAGATACTGAGTTGACGAGGTTATTCCATCAGTGGATTTTCCCTGATGTCACAGTCATATTCCAAGGTGACAATGCCAGGATTTATCAGACTCAAACTGTGAAAGAGCGGGTCAGGTAGCATGTAAGATCATTTTTACACATTGATTGGCCCCCACAGAGTCCAGACCTTAACCCTATTAAGAATATTTGGGATGTGCTGCAGAAGACTCTCTGTGCAGAGGTCCGACTCTCCCGTCATCACCTATAGAATCCTTGTAAAATTAATGCTTCTCTGGATGGGAAGAAATGTTGTGACATTGCAGAAGCATGTTGAAACTGTGCCACAGCGAATGCATGCCCTAATCAAAGCTAAAGGCAGTCCAACAAAACATTAGAATGTGGGACTTTTTTGGGAAGGGCAGTGTATTTACAAATTCA
The DNA here is from genome assembly GCF_903798145.1 of Danio aesculapii. NCBI lineage: Eukaryota > Metazoa > Chordata > Actinopteri > Cypriniformes > Danionidae > Danio > Danio aesculapii. The sequence continues at coordinate 42,780,514 of NC_079457.1, forward strand.
TCTTAAAATATCTTCTTTACATATTTATGACTCTTAGTAAACTCCGCTCAGGTCTTTTAAATGCTTTTTAACTGCAAAAAGAACAACAATGTGATTTCTGTGAGTATATAAGGACATTAATTCAGAAGTGCTTAATTTATTTTTATCCTCCAGGTTCCTACACTGGGCTCACAAGAAGGTGCTTTTGAGAACGTCAGGATGAACTACAGCGGCGATCAAGGACAGACCATCCGGCAGCTCATCAGCGCTCATGTGTTGCGTCGAGTTGCCATGTGTGTTCTGTCCTCTCCTCACGGACGCAGACAACACCTCGCCGTCAGCCATGAAAAGGGCAAGGTGATCATAAAACCTCATCACCGGTTTGCGTCTTTGCTGCTTGTTTAGTTGCAACTACATACCATTTGTCTGTATTTGTTTTGTAGATCACTGTCCTGCAGTTGTCTGCTCTGTTGAAACAAGCTGACTCCAGTAAGAGGAAGCTGACTTTAACGCGACTGGCCTCTGCTCCGGTTCCTTTCACTGTGCTCAGTCTCACAGGAAACCCCTGTAATGAGGATTATCTGGCTGTGTGTGGACTTAAGGTAACAATGTAGACAACTGTTGGTGAATTAATTGACAGGATTGTTGCCACTGATGTGTCTGTTTTGTGTCTGATTTCTCTGTGTTTCTCATCTACAGGACTGTCACGTTCTGACATTCAGCAGCACAGGCTCTGTGTCTGATCACTTAGTCCTGCATCCACAGCTCGCCACTGGGAACTTCATCATCAAGGCCATATGGCTTCCTGGATCTCAGACAGAATTGGCCATCATAACTGCAGATTTTGTCAAGGTGAAATTTTATACTTTTTTTTTTTTTTTTGATTCGTTAATCAAGTTTGTTCAGTAATTTGTGCATACTTGTATAAACATATTGTTAGAATTATTGTTAACATTGTTAAATATGTATTGTTAAAAAATGTAAATAAAAAAAAATATATATATTTTTTTTTGTTTTTGTTTTTAAATGTAAGTAATATTTTAAATAATTATTTATTTAAAAAATACACTTATGCTCACCAAGACGGCACTTTTTGAAAAATAAATATAAAACAGTAATATTATGTTATGTTATTATTGTTGTTATTTTAAACTATTTATTTTTTATAGACAGGGTTGGGCATTATTTATGATACTAGTATTTCAAATATATATTTTAAATACAAAATAGTATTTTGTAATCTGTATTTAATAGGGTTTATGAAAATGGCTTAATATTTTGTGTCAAAATACTTAAGCGTCTTGTATTTTTTAAATACTGTAAAACACTTTGTAAGAAGTCTACATGACATCATAAAAATGTGGCCTTTAATAGTGATGTTTTCTCAGTTATTTGCCAAAGCTAGACTATAAAATTGATTAATATTGAAAGTTGATCAATGCCTGGAGTATGGATGGAAATTATGCATCACATATAAAGAAAATAACAGACAAATAGCAGGTGTAGATTCGGGAGCAAGTCAAAGTAAGACAAACAACAAAGTACTTCAGTGGCGATACCTACAAAACTTCATAGGCGGTTTCAAATGCCAGTAGCTGATCTGCTGGTTCTCTTTATAGGTAGTTAATTGCAAACTTTGATGTAGTTAATGAGTATGAGACTAAAATATTTAATAATACTCCAGACTACAGACTGGTCAAAAATTTCCAACTCTGGTTTTATGGCAGCAAAAACAGATAGTGTGTTATATTGTGTATAATATATAAGAGTACAATTGCAAAAAAAAAAACATGATTTATGGAAATAACTAAAGCTGAACATTTTAGTAGATTTCAGAAATCTTGATTTAAAAATTTTTTTTTACAGATTACAATTGCAAAAAAAAAAGCAACTAGATTTATTTAACAAATTATGTGACCAAAAATGTTAAATAACCTTTATCATTTTAAATAACCTTATATCACGCTTCTAAAATGTAAGACTGTTAAGAGATGGAAGCAATTTTTACAATAGATAAAGATATAGAGAGAGATATAGTACTATATTGCAACTCATTATCTGCATTAAATGGTTTTTACAGTGATTAAAGAGATCATCTTCAAGACAGAACTTTGTGTATGAAATTTGTGTAAAATCTATACTAAAATCAAAGAGAAACACGTGTTACATTTTTATGAATACCTCCTCATGTACAGTAGAGGTGAATGAGGTGCAGAGAAGGAATTGATCCAATATACCTATTGATTGAAGGTTTGCGAAGAATTTTTATACTTCCTTGTAAAAGTATTTTAGTATTTTTAAAATACAAAAATACTGTATTTTATTTTGATACATTTTGTGGCTACTGTATTTTGTAGTTTTTTTGATAGTTAAAATGGAGGTATTTGGTATTTTATTTTAAAATAAATGTCAGTGTATTTTTGCCCATCTTTGTTTTCAGATATGCTTTTTTAGTGATCAAGAAATATTATAAATGAAGTAGTTTTTTTGTAAACATTGTTTTTGTTTATTTTTATTTGTTCCTTCATTTATAAATTTTTTTGTTGAATTTATTTTTCCCCAAAAGAATAGAATTGATTGAAATCAAAAATCTTTTGAAGACTTCTTCACTTCTGCAAATACAAGCGCGAAAAAATCTAGCACTATACATTCAATAGCATAATTGTTAATGGCATTAACAATTTTGTTTTATTTTATTTATTTTATTTTTTTTATTAACAATAAAAGTTAATGGCAAATTATATGTTTATGTATATTAAAATTGTATGCTTCTGATACTTTGAATGCCAATGGATGATTCATCAGCATTTGAGTCTTCACAAATGATGCCGGTTTTTTGTTACAGTGAAATTAATCTTGTTAAATTGCCGGTTAGTCAAGGCACATTTATTCCATCAAAAGTAACATTCCTTTAATCTCCTTTTTCTTTCAGATTTATGACTTATCCGTGGATGCTCTGAGCCCCATGTACTACTTTCTGCTACCAAGTTCAAAGATCAGAGATGCCACGTTCCTCTTTAACGAGGAGGGCAAAAACATCATTGTGATCATGTCCTCAGCTGGCTACATGTACACTCAGGTGATGGATGAGTCCAGCAGTGCCCAGCACGGCCCTTTCTACGTCACCAACGTCCTGGAGATCAACCACGAAGACCTGAAGGTTTGTAACATCTCATACTTATACAAAATCTTACATTTCAGTTGGTAAAACCTGCAGAATCACCTTTTTCTTGTATATCGGACTGCAAGGTAACTAAGTAGATTTGAGAATGAATAGAGAGTGAATGCATGTTGAGTTTGTTGTGTGTTTGATTCACAGGACAGTAATGGCCAGGTGGCTGGAGGAGGAGTCTCTGTTTATTATTCCCACGTCCTGCAGATGCTCTTTTTCAGCTACAGTCAGGGCAAGTCATTTGCTGCCACAGTGAGTCGGAGTACCATGGAGACACAGAGGCTCTTCACCATCAATGTCAAAGGGTAGGATTCCTCTCATAAGAAACATTTTGTATCTTAGTGTTAGATTTAAATCTGTATTTATGTGACTCGGGTGATTTGTTTTTCTGTTTTATTGCATGTACAGGTCTAATGGAGGCAGCAAGACATCTCCAGCACTCTGTCAGTGGTCAGAAGTGATGAACCACCCAGGCTTGGTGTGCTGTGTCCAGCAGACCACAGGAATCCCTCTGGTCATCATGTTGAAGCCAGACACGTTCCTCATCCAGGAAATCAAAACCTTGCCTGCAAAAGCAAAGGTCAGTTCTTATATTTTTATAGTGGTCCTGAGGATGTGGAACTGCTAAAAGCACATTACTTTTGTAATTATTATACATTTTTTGTCAACATCTGTTGCTTTGTTTTTTGAAGCTGTAATTTTGCTCTAATCTCTTATCAATCACAGTTAATAACATTGTGTGATATTAACAGCAAAAGAAAATGCATCTTTGAATAGATTCACTATCTTATAATATTAGGAACTGTAAATAATGAAAAAAATACTCATTTTAAACCATAATTTGCAGCAAATCTTACTCATTCCTCAATTTTTTTTTGTTAATTCAAAAATTTTATATACGCAATATGCTTAGAGAATCCAAGCATAAACATATTTGAATAAATACAAATATAGAAACAAAACTATAAATCTGCCTAAAACTATAATGGACATTGATTTTGGCTGCTGTTATATTTCAACATCAATTTTTTTTTATATAATAAATATAATATGTTTTTTATTATTATTATTATTATTATTTAGTATATGTAACATGAGTGTATATTGGATTCATTTTGGTAAATATTGAATGTTGAGGATATTCGCAAAAGTTTGGTGTGAAATATTAGAATTTACGTAAAGCAAAGACAAACAAATCTCCTCTCTTCTCAGATTCAGGACATGGTTGCGATCCGTCACACGGCGAGCAATGAGCAGCAGCGCACAACCATGATTTTGCTGTGTGAGGATGGCAGCCTCCGTATTTATATGGCCAATGTGGAGAACACATCCTATTGGCTCCAGCCCTCACTTCAGCCCAGCAGCGTGATCAGTATCATGAAACCTGTTCGCAAACGCAAGACGGCTACGGCCAGTGAGTCACACCACACATTCCGTCTGACTCATCACGTGCTGTCAAGTGATGTTTACTCACATTTGTGTGTCATTTTTGTGTTCCCTCATCAGCCACCCGCACATCCAGCCAAGTCACTTTCCCTGTGGACTTTTTCGAGCACAACCAGCAGCTGACAGAGGTGGAGTTTGGAGGCAATGACCTTCTGCAGGTCTACAACGGCCAACAGATCAAACATCGGCTGAACTCTACAGGGATGTATGTGGCCAACACCAAGGTAACAAACACAATCCTACATACTGATGCACCAATCTCGATTTTTCATAGCTGATTCCAATTGCTAATTTTGTTGAAGCGGTTTGGCCAGTTATGTCTAAACAGTCAACTTGTATATTGCCTCATTACAAACATACAGTTGAGGTCAAAATTAAGAGCCCGCCTGTGATTTTTATTTATTTATTTTTTTTTATATATTTCTCAAATTATGTTTAACAGAGCAAGGAATTTTTTTACAGTATTTGCTAAAATATATTTTCTTCTGGAGAAAGTCCTATTTGTTTTATTTTGGTTAGAATTAAAGCAGTTTTTAATAAAAAAAAATTAAGGTCAATATTATTAGCCTCCTTATGCAATATTTATTTTCGATTATCTACAGAACAAACCATTGCTAATTACCCTAGCTTGCCTAATTAATCAAATTAAGCCTTTAAATTTCACTTTCAGCTGGATACTTGTGTAATGAAAAATAGCTAGTAAAATATTATGTGCTGTCATCATGGCAAAGATTTTTGGAAAATCAGTTATTGAAATTAGTTATTAAAACTGTTGTGTTGAAAAAAAAAAGTTCTTTCCATTAAACTGAAACTGGGGGAAAATATACAAGGGAGGTAATAATTTAGGAGGGGAAATAATTCTGATTTTGACTGTGTACATTTAATACATTTACATTTAGATCTTGAATATACATTTAATTAGATTTTATGCCAAAAAATCATTCCATCTAAACTTCTTTTTAGCACTTTTTCTTATAGATACTGTAGATCAGAGATGCCCAAAGTAAGGCCCATGGTAACCTTTGATTTGGCCCGCCACCCCATCTGAATAGAGATGGAGAATGATGGGGAGGTGGTTGGGCCAAATGCCTTTGACAGAGATTGTCATTTTGAATTTATTGTAATCTTTTGTTTCTTAGTTTTATTCTTGAGATACAAAAAGCCACTTGAAATTAAATGATTCCATTAAATGTTGTAAATGATTTAGACTTTTAAAATGTAAATACAGTCACTTGACACATAGAGGACAATTCACAAGTCATCTGCGAGCAAATCAAGGTAAATGCAGGAGCAGCTGGAATGTATTCAGCATTGAACTCCATTGTGTTATAAATGGGATTGTTTTTGTTTGTAATTAGTTCAGTGTAAAATGTTAAAATGATACTGCAGTAGTTAATAGGATTTAAAGCAACATTTTTGGGAAGTTCCCCTTGGCAAATTTATTGTAATATAGTTTGGTATATATTTGGTCCACAGCCCTCAATCCAGTTTGGTTTTAGGCCCTTTAAAGGAAAAACTTTGGGCACCCCTGCTATAGATGCTATCTTCTTATTGATAACTTTCTACCCCCAATTGTTTTGGTGCATTGCTAATTCTAGATGCAGAAACAATCATAGCTACTTTTTCACTTCATTTATTTTATTTTTGGTTTTTGTCATCAGCCTGGAGGATTCACGGTTGAAGTAGTGAACAATAATAATTCAATGGTGATGACTGGAATGAGGGTGCAGGTGGGCACTCAGGCCATTGAACGAGCCCCGTCCTACATCGAGATCTTCGGACGCACCATGCAGTTGAATCTGACAAGATCCCGCTGGTTTGACTTTCCATTCACTCGAGAGGAAGCCCTTCAAGCAGACAAGAAGCTCTCCATTTTCAGTAAGAGCACAACAGACATTTTCTGTAGCACATTGTTATCTTCAGTAATTTAATTTATTATTTTTTTTTTATCAAATTAAAAAAAATATTACATTATTAAAATATTACATTATAGCATGGTGTAAATGTATATTTTAAATTTCTATATATTTTGTACTCTGACTATTTATTGTATTGTCAGTAAATCTTACAGTTTTGCATTTCCTATTTTTTCCACTATTTTAATTAGCATTTATTTAAAAATATGTTCGTATAAACACACACAAATGTATATACATACGCCTTTGATTTATACACACAAATAAATATATACATGTATATATATCTATATATATGTGTGTGTGTGTGTATATATATATATATATATATATATATATATATATATATATATATATATATATATTATGTATGTATGTATGTATATATATATATTATGTATGTATGTATATATATATATTATGTATGTATGTATGTATGTATATATATTTATATATGAATGTGTTTGTGTATACAGCATATTCATATATTTACATAAACATTTAACAGATCTTAATTAACTACTATAAATAATATAGTATTTATCAATTGCGAAATATTATCCATTTCACATGTATTTTTACTAATTATATTATACTTTATTTTGTTAAAAAAAAACGTAATCAGGTGCAGTGCTTAGCATAAATGAGTAAAACCCTTACAAATCTCTAATTTTAATTAATATTTTCTAAAGGATGCTTTACAATATTATATTTGTGCATAAACATTAGTTTAGTCAGTGCTGAAACCAGATCTGAAGCTAATCTATCAAAATAACTTCTGATAATGGTTCAAAAACTAGTAGCCCAAATTTTATGTTAGAGAAAAATATTAAATAACATTTTCAAAAATGGTAAAAATCAAGAGAAACAAAAAATAGTTAGTAGTAAGTCTTTTTTTTTGCAATATTTTGCTTGAATTTAAATGTAATATATTTTCTGTGCCTAAAAAATTATTTTAATATCTATTTTATAAAACTGAACCTATATATATATATATATATATATATATATATATATATATATATATATATATATATATATATATATATATATATATATATATATATATATATCTATATAAAACCCATATTCACTGAGAAATGGATACAAATATTCATTTTCAAAATGGGGTGTACTCGATTATCATGAGCATTGTTTTACACCTAAATTCCAAGAATTTAGACCCTCAGCATTTGTACTTATAGCCAATGATAATGTTTATTTTAAATTGTTTTTTTTTTTGTAGTTGGTGCCTCAGTTGACCCAGCAGGTGTCACCATGCTGGACTCCATTAAGATTTATGGCAAAACCAAAGAGCAGTTCGGCTGGCCAGATGAGCCTCCGGAGGATTTTCCATCAGCTGCAGTCAACAACGTGTGCAGCCCAAATCTCAACCAGAGCAACGGCACCGGAGAGAGTGACGTCACCAGTCCCATCACAACTAGCGGCACTGTTTTGGAGAGGTATAGCTGTCTCCTAAAACCTGTGTGCTTAATCTGATTTAGTATAAAAAACACTTCTATCTTTATCTTCATTTCACAAAATTCACAGCATTTAATCTGTATTATTGTCTCAAGAGTGGCCATAATTGATGTCAGTAATGTAACTATAATGAGAATCAGAGGAAAGAGGAGAGGGGAGTGTGACGTGTGACGTGTTCAGTGCATGGCTGCCATCATAATGACCTTGTGCTCGCATGCTTACATTTCCTGTGTTTGACATACAAATCATTTTGGCGCATTTCGTTTCTGTGATCCTCACACATTTTTCTTTTTCTTTGCTCCCTAAAACAATATAAAAAAGTTGTGAAACTGAGTCCTTATCAGCCTTGGACCGGTTAGTAACCGCCCTTTCTCTGCTTGTGTGCATGGTGGTTTGCTTGAGTGTGTTTGTGTGTGTCTGAGTGTGTGTGTGCGTGTGTGTTTGTGTGTATATATGCCAGAGACGGCAGTCAGACTGAGCTTGTTCTGGTGTAGATCACGCAGGACAATTCTAAAGGCTTTAGTAATGACTTAGGTGCTAATGTTTGATTATGTGGTTTGGTTTGATGATGCTTTGAGAATGGTGTAGAATTGGACAGTGTTTTGCTGACTGCTGTTGTATTTTGATGTTTTGCATTACTTGCTTTATCTAATTGTGGTGTGATCTTTAGGCTGGTGGTCAGCTCACTGGAAGCTTTAGAGAGCTGCTTTGCTGTGGGCTCCCTTAATGAAAAGGTAAGGAAATCAAAAGCACCACTGAATCACTACTAGTTAAAGGGCCATGAATCCCCCCCTACTTTAGCAGGGTGTTTTTTTACACCTATAGTTTGGAAAAAAAGTCAGGAAAGTGGCTGAGTCCAGCTTTGTTTAAGTGGGAGAGTCGAGTGGCGAAAGAGAGAAAGGGTTTGCATAAAAGGGGGAGTTTCAGTATGTGCACGTGCTGATTTTCACAGAGGCAGCACAGACGCAGGGCAGAAAGACAGTGACTACATTTACAGGGACATCAGTGATTGAATTATTTGCCTTAATGTAAATAAGACAATAATATGATTAGTTTTTACATGAGTTGCTTTTTGAATGTTTCTTTCATGATCCCGTTTTACATATTAAAGCACATAACTCGATAAACGGCATCGTGTCACCACACTATCAACGTTTCCTCCGGAGTTTCATGTAATTTCGGGGTTTCATTTTTAATTTGTCGACTTTTACTGCAGTTTGGCACTTTCACTTTCATTCAGGAACATTTCAGATATTGGATATTGGATGCGAGGGACTGCTGAAAGAGTGTTGTTTTACTGTAATTTTTGATACCACACGCTGTACGAAAAAAAAAACCCTCCGTATTTCTTGGTAACTTAGATGCACTCGGTAGGTGCAGAGAATAGTGTCAGACAGCCGTGCGTGTATAGACTATTCTGTCACAAAATGCGGCAAAAATCCTACACAACAGTAATAGTTTGATTAAGATGTTTACATTCGAAGAGCAGCATTTACAGCAGATCTTTCAGTCTATAATATTGTAGTGATATTAACGTACTGTTAACTTAGTAACTAAATAATTTTGACTAAGGTATGTCTTTAAAAACTGAAAGAGTACTGCTGATGATACTAACTGAGTAAACATAAGCAAAGAACACTGATCACACACTTAACAAATTGTTAGAGACAGGACAATCAACACGAACTGGAACCGCGTCTTTTCTAAAAGAAGACGAGCTGCAAATCCGGATTTCACCATTTTCAGATTTAAAAAGCTCTTGGGTAAAAAAAAAAATGTTTCTTTGCAAATGTATTTTTTTGCGTGTTAGCAGACCACTGTAATCCACACACGTGAGTCCACACGCTGCGCTCATAGTGGGGAGTTGAAAACAAAATCTTCAATGCGGCACATTTATAAACGCAACACTGATGACCCATGTCTCCAAACGATTCTTCTTCTACTTTTTTTAATTATGGTTGGCAACACATGTTGCTTCTTTCTGCCGTCTGAACATTATAACTGGTAAAAAATAACTGGTCTTCAAAGCTATGTCATGCATATTAATGAAGTTGCACCTCATTCACAATAGAGCACGCTGATTGGTTCGAACCAAGTCTATCCCTTGAATTAATGATAAAAACTCAAAGACGTCACGTTGTACCCGCCAGTACAGACATCCAGTCTCCACCCTGGAATTTACACAAGGATCTCATCGATGTGACGCAGCTTCAAACTTTCTTTTTAAACCGGAAGAACGAATTTGCTCGAAATAACGCAAAAAGTACTGAAAAATCAAACTCAAGATAAACTACTATTACTTACCCAAATGTAGTGCAAGTAGAGTAAAAGTGTAATTACTCAAAGTATGAGTGAGTATTATAATGTGAAAGGTTGATGCGTTTACATGCTCTTTGAACAGGTTAGTGTGAAAACGTAACATTCTGTAGGGAATTTAGTGAATGTTTAAGGCCATTCTGTGATTTCAGTCATTATACAGTCAACATATCTTCATCATCTAAACGGTCTCGTTCAGTGTCGGTCCACACTGTACATGTTTTCTGCTTTTTTCTGAGGTTGTTCTGTATGATGCTATTTTTCTATGCATAATTTGATTGGATGGGAATCACAGGCCTGATTATTCTACTTAGCCAATCAAATATTAAAAATATATAAGTAAAAAATAAAGTAATGATTGCAGGTTGAAGGAAAATAGTGGATTAAAAGTATCAATTTAACGCTTGTACTAAAGTACACATTTTTAAAACAACTTGGTAAAGTACAAAGCCTGAGAAAAGCTACTGAATTACATTAAGTATTTGTAATTTGTTACTTTACACCACTGTCTGCATGTACTTTTGAATGATTTTGAATTAGCTTTGATTTGTATATTTTCCATTTTACTTGATGTTTTAGTCATTTGGTTATGTTTTTAACGTATTTCACTTTATAGTTCAACTAAGTTTTTATAAGCTAAACACTGAGGTCTTGTAGTTTTAAATGATCAAAACATTTTTCGATACTTTTCTCACTTCATTTCCATGAGTGAAATTTGTGGGTGACTTTTTTTTTTTTTTGTCTTTTCATTAAATCTGTAGGAGAAAAATAAAGTTGCAGCTCTAGAGTTGGCCACTCTCCTTCTGTCCATCCCGACTCCTGCTGGAGTACAGCAGCAGACCAAAGGCCTTCTGGCCAGCCTGCACACCAGCCGCACAGCCTACCACAATCACAAGGTACACATAATCTCTGCTGATCTTGGGTCTCATTTATAAACATGGCGTACCCTCATTACTGCCCCTGTTCTGTGTGTACGGTGCATTTATAGATTAAACATTTATCCACTTCCCACGCAAAAGTTGTGATCTATAATAAAAAAAAATTGACAGGAGAATGTATGTAGCTTTTATAAAAATATATTTTTCTTAAATATTGACTTGAACCACTTTAAGTCATTGTATGAGCCATAATCATTAATAAATATTATAATTTAAACTGGTGTACGCTCACTTTTAGGAAGGTTTCTATGGAAACTTTATAAATCAGACCTCAGAAAAATCAGAACTTTATCTTTATGCCTATTTAAGGTCATTTACATATGTTATTAAGATGCATTTTCATCAAAGTTGGTCCACTTTAAAAAACAGTGCAATAGGGTGTCTGAAATATTTTGAGCTTGTCCACTTTTGACCACTTACAGAAGTAGTCAAAAATGCATATTAGTGCATTATACATAGTACAAAATACTCGTGTTCTGTAGTAAATTTCAGAACTCAAACCAGGAGACTGTTTCAAGCTGAATTATTTATTGAGAATGTGTTGGTTGTTGTGCAGTCAAACAGCATCTTCAAAAAAGTCTACAAGACTCTGCTCAAAGTAGACTCTTGTAGACTTCTTTGAAGATTCTGTTTGACTGCAGAACAGCAAACACATTCTCAAAGAATTCTGCTTTTGATTCCAGTCTGTATCCGGGTCACAGCACCAAATTGTAGGAAATACCCTACAATTTAGTGCTCTGACCCGGATACAGACTGAAATCACACGTTTCCTACAAATAGAATGCTTTGGAACAGCCTGCCTTTCTGCCTACTGACCGGTTTCTCAGACATTATGAGATTGTTGCATGAAAAGTGCAGTGTTCTCTTGAAGTCATGAAATCAAAATTTACAATGTTTATTTTGCTAGCACACTTCGGTAATGTACTCTTAAGGTAAACAATTAATTCTTGCAAGTGAATCCACTGAAAAAAAAAAAAACATTTAGGTAATCTTTAATTAAAATCTAAACCTTTGCTTCCACTCTGGAATGGTCCTCGTCTTTAATGTCAGTTTGACAGCTTGGGTGAAATATGCTTAACCACATCTCTCCAACCTTTAGTTTGCTGAGAGTGAAAAATGAGAACAGGATTGCAAAAATATAAAATTTTGCGATATTATGACGATGAAAAGTCTTATACATGCGGTTTCTCATAGACCGTCTACTAAATGATATCAAGAAAGTGGTTGAAAGTGTAAAAAGACCCATTAAAACACCAGATATCAGTTGGAACGTCTCGGTCTTCATCTGCTCGTGATCTGTTTGTCCAAATTGCATGTGGTGTACATGCCTAACTGCTGTTAAAATCTGTGTTCAGGATCAGTCTCTGCTGAGTAATGCAGTGCAGAGTCTGAACGCCTGCAGTAAAGAAGGGAAGGAGCTGGATCCTGATGTGTTCCAGAGGCTGGTGATCACGGCCCGCTCCATTGCCATCATGAGACCCAATAACCTCGTGCACTTTACAGAGTCCAGGCTTCCTCAGTCAGACACTGGTACACTCACCGAACTGCTTGTACATTTATTTTCTGATCTGTTTATGTGATTTCTAATACAGATGAATTTTTTTTGTCTTTTCAGATGTGGGTGATGATGGACTGAAACAAGCCGATACTGAGAGCTGTAGCTTCATCATGCAGCTGGTCACTAACTTCTGGAAGCTTCATGCCCTCAAACCCAAGAACGCCTTTTTGGCTCCTGCCTGTTTGCCAGGTACGTGATCACACTGGGATTTTGATGGATTTTTAGTGTTTTCACTATGTTTACATATTTAGGGCTGGTGTGGTGCTACTTTACAGGAAATATTTCTGTTTTCCTGGGGATATTACAGCCTCTTTCATCAAAATGTACAGCAGCGTTTGTGACATTTGCAGTGACAATATACACACATTTTAATTCTTATTTAATAATCTTTACTTTTTTTGACCTGAACAGTTGATCTCTGTTGAAAATTAAATTAAAATAGTTTTTTAGATGTTAGTACAAGTATTGTTAGTTTTAAACGTTTTTTTTTCACGTCACCACAAACTTCAGGTTCTCATCAAATCAAGACTAATCAAATGCTCTCTAGTACCCGTCATTCCCCGTCCCCTTTAAGACCCTTCACATTTGATGCGGTTGAGCTCAACCACTCACTGGCAGAGTGGTAATAAAGCAAAACGCTATTGGCTGTTTTATAAAAAAGGGGCTACACTGTGTCCCACCTTCTCTTTGTGTTTTGGTTGAGATTACATCAAATATCGAATAAAAATGCACATTTCAAAGCACTTCACCAGGCCTTTAAGTGTTTAGATCTTAACCCTACAAAGTCCACCTCATAATATTTATACATGAATGACTGTAAATGATAAAAATAAACACATCTTTGTTCAAATCTATGCCAAAATATCAGTATGCTAAAGTATATTCATCAAATATGATCCATTTATTTATACAGTCAATTAGCTTTTGAGGCCTACTGCATAGAATTACAGAGCTTTTTCATTATAAAGCTAAGCATGTTAATGCCATCTATCTAAAGACAAAATATTGAGAGATTTAGATCAATAAATTATATTTATATGTACTATATTAGTTTTATATACTGTTATGGAAATATAATTCCGTTTGCATTCATTTATCTAATTTCTACATTAGTAAAACTGAGCTGCTGTAGGTTAAAAAAAAAAATCAGAACAAATTTGTGCTTATTATAATAGTAGTTGAAACTACGCCTGTCACAATATTTATTTTTTTGTTATATGATATATTGCACCAAAATACATTGCAATAAACAACATTATTGTCATTTTAAGACTATTTTATGCCACTCACACATTATATAATGCCAGAATGACAATATAATAGCATCATATTGCCAGTACAGCTCTTCAAAAGAACACATAATATTTTATTCTTAACAATATTTCATTTAATTATAGTCATTTAAACAATTCAATAATTAGGCATTGGAATCAGAATGTGAAAACACATTTATTCTAAATAAATAATAATAAATGTTAGCAAAAAAGTGCAAGGTAAAAAAGTAATAGAGGTTGCAATATCTGCTACCAGATCTATTTTCAGTTGTCAGATATCCACATGAAAATATACTGTAGTAATTTATAGTAAATACTGTAGTGTGTTTTAACTATACTGACACCTCCAATAGAGATGTACAAAAAGCTACATGTTGCTAGAATTGTTTTATGTATGAGTGATGTATATTGCATCACCGAAAAGGATTGAGGTCATGTCCATGTGTTGTGCAACAAGTCGATATATTGATTATTGTGACAGGCCTATTTAAAACACTGATTTTAATCATCTTTGGAGTCTATCTGTTTTTTTTCTTCTGACTTTCTTGTTGTTGTCGTTCTCATAGGTCTAACTCACATTGAAGCCACAGTTAACGCACTGGTTGATATAATTCATGGCTACTGCACCTGTGAGCTGGATTACATCAACGTGGCCTCCAAAATTTACATGCAAATGCTGCTCTGCCCTGTACGTATTCCTTTGATATTGAATATTAGCACATCCTTTGAGTTAATCGTTATTGTAATCTAACTTCTTTCTGAACTACAGGACACCTCTGTGAGCTTTGCTTGCAAACAGGCTCTGATTAGAGTACTTAGACCCAGGAATAAGCGCAGGCATGTGACCTTACCATCGCCACCTCGCTCCAACACACCCATGGGTATGAGATGCTCATTTCAGTATTGGGACCTAAATTGTGTTTACACCTCCTAATGATTTAAACCTAAAAATGCCTACTGTGTTTTATATCTCAGGAGATAAAGATGACGATGATGATGATGATGCTGATGACAAAATGCAGCCGTCCAACATGACCGGAGGAGAAGGTGGCAGACAGGAGAGTCAAGAGCAAAACGAGGTGGACCATGGGGACTTTGAGATGGTGGTGAGTTTCGCAGCCACTACGAGTCCAGCTGTCGGACACTAGGATTTCAAAACTCCAAAGTGTATATGCAGTCATGTAATTGGAGAAATGTGTATTATTGAATATCATCAAAATTGCTTTGTAAATTAATTCTTTGTTTACCAACAAACTATTACTATTTATTTATTTACTTTATCAACTATTATTTTTGACTGTTTTAACATAATATCAATATAATATATATAATAAATATAATACAATAATTGCTACACAAGGCATGTGTATTTTTAATATATTTATTTAAATACGTCAAAATGAACCCAGTGAATACAGAATTTTCTGAAAAATCATGGAATTTTAAAATGTCTATTCCAAATATTAAAAGTTAGGGAATTTAATTTGACATTTTTTCATCCATATCATGGAATGTCAGGGATTTTTGTTTATCGTTTTCAGTGTTACTTTCCATTTATCAAAATGATTTTCACATGTTTTGTCTCAAGTTATGGTTAACCTAATTATCAGTGCAATTTTTTTTTGTTTCCCGCTTGTCAACAGTCAATACTGTACCTGTTAAAACGGCAGTCTGTGGCTATTTTTTGTCTACACAGTTCTCAACACAAGACTTGACTGTATTTCTGTTTATTATAGATCATGAAAATGTAGCTTTTTGTCAGTGAAAGTAAGGTAAAATTCTGGGAATTTGACATTTAGATTAAAGTGCTAACCCTGTAAATCACTACTGGGGAAAACATCAGTCAAAGTGGAAAAAATAGACTCACCCGCCAGCATTTAAACACAGAACAATAAATTCTACAACATATGTGCTATCATGCAAATTTGACTTTTGTGCAGATTATGTATCTAAAGAAGGCGGTTGTTATATAATCCCTTCTCTCTCTGTTTGATCTGCAGTCGGAGTCTATGGTCCTGGAGACGGCAGAGAACGTGAACAATGGGAACCCTTCTCCACTGGAAGCTTTGCTGGCAGGAGCGGAGGGCTTCCCACCCATGCTGGACATCCCTCCTGACGCTGATGACGAGACCATGGTGGAGCTGGCTATAGCTCTCAGTCTGCAACAAGACCAGCAAGGTCACTGATTCCACCTTTTTGTAATCTCTGAGAGAAATTGCCATGCATGTTTTAGTGTGGTCTAAATGTCATTTAGCTGTCTAATCCTGAGTGTCTGCCGTATGGATCTGCAGGAAGCAGCAGCAGTGCTCTGGGTCTTCAGAGCCTGGGTCTGTCTGGTCAAGCACCCAGCTCGTCATCGCTGGATGCTGGAACTCTTTCAGACACCACTGCATCAGGTAACTGCACACATCTCTCCACCGTCATGCTTACCAAAGTTATTATAATTTAACATTTTTTAGTTTGTATTTATTTTTATACTGTTTTTAAATTTATTGTAAATTTCAACTTTAAAATAATGGTCCATTTGTTATTGTATTTGCTAACATGATCAAACAATTAGTAATACTTTTATTATAGTATGTATTTATCTTTGTTAACGTTAATGCTATTTAATTTAAATACTGTTCATTTTTAACTCACTGTGCGTTAGCTAATGTTAACAAGAACAAGTTTTGATTTTAATAATAACGTGACACTCTAGTCGGGGCCAGTGGCATAGTGTTTAACTGCATGCACATATAGCACTCACGGAGGTACTCACGGCAACACGAGTTGAAATCCCGGCTCGAGTTCCTTTGCCGACCCTCTCTCTGCTCCCCACAATTTCCTGTCAATACTCTCCACTGTCCCATCTATTAAAGGTTAAAACCCTCTAAAAAATTATTATAAGAAAATAGATATATTTTGACACTTGGGCCCAATCCAAATTCTACCCCTTATCCCTTACCCCTACCCCTCATTTTGCGCATTCACGTCAAGGGATAGGGGTGTCCCAATTCTCTTTAGCTTGAAGGCGTAGGGCTAAGGGGAAGGGTGAATAGCCCTTCGAACAAAGATTTTTCAGGACCACAGTCGAAACCAAAGGGTAAGAAAATTTTCCAAAATACACCAGCCACAATGGCAGTATTGCTGAACCTGGAAGTAAGGAAATCCACAAATTAGTATTTTTGGTCATTCTTACAAATTTTTCCAACAAATAAGCATATGTTTTAATATATTCATAACCGCGTTCGTCTTTTACCGTCATGCTTTTTAAAAAAAACACTCAAATAACAACAGCTAAATTTCACGATCTATAATCCATAATCATAACTCCTGTACAGCAGTCCCACAACATTCTGACACTCGATGATACCGATTTATTTTGATACCGTTTTTAAATTTATTGTAATGTCAACTTAGGATAACACTTTAAAATAATGGTCCGTTTGTTAATGTATTTGCTAACATGATCAAACAATTAGTAATACTTTTATTATAGTATGTATTTATCTTGGTTAACGTTAATGCTATTTAAGTTAAATACCGTTTAAACTGTGCATTAGCTAATGTTAACAAGAACAAGTTTTTGATTTTAATAATGCATTAGTTGAAGGGTCACGAAACACCAAAACACATTTTTTGAGATGTTGACAGTCATATATGTGTCCCACGCTGCTAAAAACACTATTAGGACACATATTTCACTAAAAGTGAAAATTGGTTGTTTTTGCGTTATTGAGCAAATTCGTTCTTCCGGTTGGAAAAGAAATTTAGAAGCTGTGTCACTGCTATGAGATCCTTGTGTAAATTCTTGAGTAGAGACTGGCTGTCTGTACCGGCAGGTACAACGTGACGTCTTTGAGCTTTCATCATTAATTCAAGAGATAGACTTGGCTCGAACCAATCTGCGCGCTCTATGTGAATGAGGCGCAACTTTATTAATAAGCATGATATAGCTTCGAAGACTGTTTTTACCTGTTACAATGTTCAAATGGCAGAAAGATGTGTTGTGTTGCTAACTGTAGTTAAAGTAAATGGAAGAAGAATTGTTTGGAGACATGGGTCATCAGTGTTGCGTTTATAAATGTGCCGCAACGAAGGTTTTGTTTTCATTTCACGTGCTATAAGAGCGCAGCTGGGCTCGTGTGGATTACAGTGGTCTGCTGACACGCCACAAAAATGTTTGTTTATTCAGAGGCAAAGTTAGTATCATCAGCAGTACTCTTTTAGTTTTTAAAGACATACCTTAGTCAAAAGGATTTAGTTACTAAGTTAACAGTACGTTAACATCACTACAATATTATGGGCTGAAAGATCGTCTGTAAATGCTGCTCTCTCCGAATGTAAACATGTAAACACCTTAACCAAACTATTACCGTCGTATAGGATTTTTGCCACATTTTGTGACAGAATAGTTTCTACACACATACCGAGTTCATCTAAGTTACTGAGAAAAGCGGTCTTCCTCCCATATATTCCATATATTCCTCCCTAAATGAAAGTGTATCTGTGTGTTGTTTTTCCTCTGTGAAAATCAGCGCGTGCACATACTGAAACTCCCCTTTTCATGCAAATGCTTCCCTCTTTCGCTACTCGACACTCCCACCTAAACAGCTGGATTCACCCACTTTTCTGACTTTTTTCAAACTAGAGGTGTGAAAACACCCTGCTGTGACGGGGGTTGCGTGGCCCTTTAATGTTAAACTATGATTAATAAATGCTTTACAAGAGGATTCATACTTAATGTTAGTAAATACGTCATTAACTAGTGGACCATTAAATTTAAAGTGTTACCCAGTTTAGTTTTAGTTTGTTTCATTAATGGTTTTGTTAGTTTTAGTTCAGTTTTTATTTTGTGAAAACATTTTTATTTCGTTTTTATATATTTAGTTTTAGTAGTTCTAGTTTTTCAGAGTTAACAGCATGTCTGGTGTTGACCAGAGCAGGTTTAATGTACAGCTTACATTAACTCTTAATAAAAATAAAACAGTAGTTTTACTAAACCACACAAATGCTACATAGCAAAAGTAAAAAATATGATTGAAAATTCAGACAATCTTCTTCATATTAAAGATGATATATAGGGTTGAACATGACTAGTTTGCATTTTTTGTCAATTTATGAAATTAATTTATTTCTGTTTGGCTGTTTCTCGAAACATTTGCAGGTCAGATTTTCTGCCACAGAATGAGTGCTTATTAACTCTGAAAACGCTTAAACTAATTATCATTTTACTTCAGTTATTTTTACAGTGACTGTTGTTAGTTTAAATTAGTTCTTTTTTTTTTTTTTGTAGTAAGTTTCAGTTAACAAAACAGTTTTTTGGTTACACTTCATTTTGATGGTCCATTTGAGTATCAGTAGACTGTCTGCTTAATACCTGTGTATATTCAACAGACTTTTAACTGACTATAAGAAACTTTGCAAGTACTTACACTAACCCCAACCCTAACAGTCTACTTAAAATCTAATGAGAATTAGTTGGCATGTAGATGCAATGTAATTTAAATTCAACAAACGGACCATCAAAATAAAGTGTGACCAGTAGTTTTAGCCTTAGTTTTTGTTTTCATTGGCTAAAATAACCTTGATGCTTACTGCATCCCCACACACCATTCCTCCTGTCATCCCTTCATGTCATTATAATCAAACATACGGCTGTTTTTTTATATATACATGTTTGTGTGCACCTTTAGAAACCCCCCTTAGCAAAGCCTGCTGTTTTTTTCCTGTAACAGCTCTGGTTATGCTTTCAGCCCCAGCCTCGGATGATGAGGGGAGCACAGCGGCCACCGACGGCTCCACGCTGCGCACCTCTCCTGCCGAGCATGGGGGCAGTGTGGGCTCTGAGAGCGGAGGCAGTGCGATCGACTCGGTTGCAGGAGAACACAATGGTAAGATTGATTTGATTGTTAAAGCCCTGATATCCACAAGTCGAAGGTCTTTAAGTGATAGCCAGACGTTTTAAATAGATTTTAAGTAACTTTTAGCAAGCATTCCGTCATCTATGCTGCCAGAGGTGCAGTTTATATGAATATGTGAAAATGTATTGCATGCTTTTCTTTCATTAACATAATAAAAATGGATGCACAATATTATCAGAATGTTTAAATAATTGGATGGTAATAAAAAAAATGTCTATGCCTTGCCTATTAGATGGTGTGTTGATTTATAAGGCTACATTAAATTAGAAATAAGTTCAGGTTAACTGTATTGTCATTCTTGAGGTAAATGTTTGCCTCTTTGGTGATTTGGATTTGCTGTTTCTGATTGTCGTTTTAATATTGCTATGATGACACTGCAGATGTGAAGGCATCTGATTATAGTAGAATTTATGTGTTTTGCACACATTATGCAATTTTGACACTAGTCTGGGCCAGTGGCATAGTGTTTAACTGCATGCACATATAGCACTCACGGAGGTACTCACGGCAACACGAGTTGAAATCCCGGCTCGAGTTCCTTTGCCGACCCTCTCCCTGCTCCCCACAATTTCCTGTCAATACTCTCCACTGTCCCATATATTAAAAGTTAAAACCCTCTAAAAAATTATTATAAGAAAATAGATATATTTTGACACTTGGGCCCAATCCAAATTCTACCCCTTGTCCCCTACCCCTACCCCTCATTTTGCTCATTCACGTCAAGGGATAGGGCTGTCCCAATTCTCTTTAGCTTGAAGGCGTAGGGCTAAAGGGAAGGGTGAATAGCCCTTCGAACAAAGATTTTTCACGACCACAGTCGAAACCAAAGGGTAAGAAAATTTTCCAAAATACACCAGCCACAATGGCAGTATTGCTGAACCTGGAAGTAAGGAGATCCACAAATTAGTATTTTTGGTCATTCTTACAAATTTTTCCAACAAATAAGCATATGTTTTAATATATTCATAACCGCATTTGTCTTTTACCGTCATGCTTTTTAAAAAAAAACACTCAAATAACAACAGCTAAATTTCACGATCTATAATCCATAATCATAACTCCTGTACTGCAGTCCCACAACATTCTGACTCTCGATGACACTCGAATACCTTGTCAGAAAAGTCTAGTGGCTGGGAATGAGCTTTTTACAGTGTCTGCTATAATGTTAGTGTTGTTTTCGTGCGTTCACGTAGACAAATATGGCCACTGTGAATGCACAGTACAGTTACGATCTTATTGCCACATTATATCGTTATGATAACTTAAAATATGCCTTCAGTGATTTCTTAAGGATAAATACCAAAAAATAAAGCAACTGGATTAACGGCAGCAGTCACGATCGTCTGATCTCATATGAAGCAAGAGATCGCGATGACATATGATGACGTGTGCAGGTGCTGTAGTGCTGTCTCAATTCTTAGGGGTAAACTTAAAAACCCCTCCTCTTAACCCTCGGTTTTAAGGGCCAAGGGGAAGGGATAAGGGTACAAAAATAGAATTGGGATTTGGCCTACATACTATAGATTGTTTTAAAGTAAGGAGCTTTCAATTATTCAATAAAAAAACACATGAATGTCCTTTTCAGTTGGAGTAACAGCTTCAGTTTATTATATAGCAGCTTTTCAGACTGTTTATGTTCAAAAGAAATAAATCTACATCAAATTAAATGGTCACACATCTATCCATTACATAATCTGCAGGAATGTCCCGATCAGGTTTTTTTTGCCTCTGAGTCATTTGATTTTAAGTATCTACCGATACCAAAACCCGATCCAATACTTCTATAATACATTTAAAAAAAAAAGGATTAAAAAGAGCAAAGAAACCTATCAAGGATGTTCCTTATATTTTATTTATTTTTTATTATTTCTTATTACCTTATTTTAACATCCAACAACTCTGTTAACAAACCGAGCACTTCTGTGAGGTAGCTTGAGCAATCAACTAATAAATAACATCAATTCTTCACTTTAGGACTTTAGTGCAACAGTATATATAAACACCTCAAATTAAAATATCCGGCAGGCAATCACAAGTTTCCATATCTTACAGTTTGCTACATGGCAATGTTGTCGTCATCAACTTTATAATACCTCCAGACCGCAGACATACTTGCGCTTTTCGCTTCAAGCTGGTTCTGTGTTTTACTTTGTCAGCATTTAACCTCTGCATCAAAGTGATGTCATGCCACACGCATTGCTGTTTCTGTGTGTCAACAAAGAGATCTAACTCTGTGCCACTGCATAACTATAGATGAGAATGAGAATATATAGTCCTAATCAGGAGGTAACATCTGATTCAGATTGAGTCTGAAACGGCATGATCAGGCCCGATTTCCGATCACCCGATCTGATCTGGACATCCCTGATAATCTGTAGTTGAAGATGTTAAAAATAAAAACTAGAGTGAATCTTTCTGCAAAGTTTGCTATTTCAGACTCCAGTAAAAAGTCTTAACTCTGCTTTATATTGCTTTGAATAACATCAAATCACTTCGTTCTTTGATTTTAACTTGTGTTTCAGTTTCAGGGCGCAGCAGTGCTTACGGGGACACGACTGTTGAAGGTCATCCTGCAGGCCCAGGCAGCGTAAGCTCCAGTACAGGAGCCATCAGCACTACCACAGCCCAGCATGAAGGCGAAGGATCAGAGGGAGAAGGAGAGACAGAGGGGGACATCCACACCAGCAACAGGTCTGCTTATATCTTGTATATTTAATATCTCTTATTATTAACTAGAGTAAAGGCATTATAACTCTCTATATACAGTATAGGAATGGTATAATAACTATCTGCCTTTGTTTCGGTCTGTTTCAGGCTGCACATGGTACGTTTAATGCTCTTGGAGCGTCTCCTCCAGCACCTGTCCCAGCTGCACACTGTAGGTGGTGTCCAGGCCATCCCCTACATGCAGGTCATCCTCATGCTGACCACAGATCTGGACGGAGAGGATGAGAAAGATAAGGGAGCACTGGACGACCTTCTGGCCCAGCTCATTGCAGAGCTCGGCATGCACAAGAAGGTGAGACTTCATTAAGCAAGGCCTTCACTTGAATACACTGCTCTTGTTTGGTAACAGCATTAATGATGTTTCTTGCTTGCTTCCTAGGACGTTTCAAAGAAGAATGAGCGCAGCTCTATAAATGAGGTGCATCTGGTCATCATGAGGCTCCTCAGCGTCTTTATGTCTCGCACCAAGTCTGGTTCAAAATCATCTTCTGAGGTAACTGTCAGTTTGAATAAAAAAGTACTTGCAATATTTTTTTTGTGTTGGAAACCAGTGAGCCTGACTATTAAACTATTCAGTATTAAACCACACTATTAGTTAAAGTATTATGCTCAAAAGCAGTATTCTTTGCTACTGTTGCTCAGAAAGCCTGTACCTCTTGTTAGTTTCATTAAGATTGCACAATCAGTGAATATTTGCTTTAAATTTGATTCATTTGTTTTAAAAATAAACATTTTAAAGCAATTTCTATAGACATGCCTGTTTGCCATACACCAACGTTCAGTTTATTTTTGTGATGCGCTCTAGAAAGACGTTTAAAGGTATCAATATGGCAGAAAGTGCAAATTGTTTTGAAAGTTGCCTTTAATTTACAAAAGTGATACATGTTGGTAATATTAGTGTACACAATTAAAAGTGGATAAATGTATAAACCAATAAAACATTTCCTAGAATAGTTCCTTCCATATTATCAGGGAAAGAATCTAGGTAGAATTGCCAGAAACATACACGTATCTCTGTATTTTGCTTTATGAAGTGTTAATCTACTCAATCTGTAATGTTATTGTTTACATGCTGCTAGCAGGTTTACTTGGCAGCACACAGAGTGTGTGAACTGTTAAATAATTCAATTTGATCTGTTTTCTCTCCAGTCATCTTCTCTCATATCCAACGCAACAGCTACTGCTCTGCTCAGCATGGGAGCAATAGACTACTGTCTGCATGTGCTCAAGTCCCTGCTAGAGTTCTGGAAGACTCAGCAGGGCGAGGAGGAGCCGACGGCTACCAGTCAACTTCTGAAACCTCACACTTCCTCCTCACCCCCTGACATGAGCCCCTTCTTTCTGCGCCAGTATGTCAAGGTACAGGCTGGGTCTTAAAACTTACCCCAATTAAGATATATTATTAAGATATATGTTTTTGAGAAGGAAATATCATAGTCTTAAAAAATATTGTGGTGTTTCTTAGGGTCACGCTGCTGATGTGTTCGAGGCGTACTCTCAGCTCCTCACCGAGATGGTCCTCCGACTGCCGTACCAGATCAAGAAAATTGCAGACGCCAACCCTCGCATCCCACCACCAATCTTTGATCACTCCTGGTTCTATTTCCTGTCAGAGGTAATGCAGGCTATTTACTTTTGCCCTCAGCTGAGGAGTTTTCAATAAATAATTTAGCAGGAATCAACCTTCTTCGATCATCTTCCAGTATCTGATGATCCAGCAGACGCCGTTTGTGAGGCGACAAGTGAGGAAGCTCCTGCTGTTCATCTGCGGCTCCAAAGAGAAGTACCGCCAGCTCCGAGACCTCCACACGCTTGACTCACATGTGCGCGGCATCAAGAAGCTTCTGGAGGAGCAGGGCATCTTCCTGAGGGGCGGAATCGTGACTGCCACATCTGGTTCTGCTCTGCAGTACGACACTCTCATTAGTCTGGTGAGTAGCAGTCTCTGCAGTCTTCTTTGACATTGTATGATTTTTACTCCTTTTCCACTTTGGATTTGTGCTAACATTTTGGTTGTTTTTACTTGACACAGATGGAGCATCTTAAAGCATGTGCTGAAATAGCCACTCAGAGGACCATCAACTGGCAGAAGTTCTGCATGAAGGATGACTGTGAGTGAACATACTGTCTGACATTTACATTATATCAGACACCAGATAAACATGTAGATGTCGACACCTGATAAAACCACCCAGACAACAAACCAATGCCCAGTCTATTTCTCACTTAAGCAAAATGCTACTTCTCACTTCTCACACAAAGAACAATTGGATTTGGAAGTTTCCTTAGTTATCAACTTGTATTTTTACTGATCTGATCCAATTATATATATTTGCATTTGGCAGATTTTTATGCAAAATGATATGCATTATATTATATCCCTGCAAATCAAGCCTGCAACTTCAGAATGACTAGTTCAGTGCTCTACAATTTAAGCTACTAAACTCTAAAACATTTTTATCAATAGGAAAATGCATTTTACAGCTCAAACAGTAGATCTCATTTATACCTGAATTGATTGGATTGACAGAAAAACATCAAATTATCAGATAGAAAAAGATGAGACTTGTTTTCCAGAAAATAATTTGCTTTTCGAAAGTTGTTTCCTTGCTTTTAGTTGTTGTCAGTACTGTTTCTAGACATACTGTAGGTGAACTAGTTTGTTGCCTAGTTGACCAATTTAGTGCCACTATAGTGCTTCCCACAGCTTTGAAATGTACACACCTTTTACCCACGGCACACAGTTACCTACATGCGACAAAAAAAGTGATTTTTAACAATATTTGTATTTATTATACACTGTTTTTTTTCAATGGGTTGAAGTTTTTAAAAAAAAGACTATAAATAAAAAAAGAAATATTTGTTTTTCTTTTATTCTATTCAGGAGCCATGTGCCCCCACTGGCAGATAAAATCTGCTGACGTTTTGAACCGTATTTCCAAAGCATGTTAGATATGTATAAAATATGTAATAAATCAACATTAGCTATTAAAAAAAATATACAGCAAATGAGAAATAAATGACATAAATGAATAAAAACATATATTTAATAAAAATCTCTAAAGTCTAATAATTACAAGAATAAAAAGTGTAGATTAAGGCAAATGAGTTAATTAACCAATTCTAATGGTGTACAAATATTTTGCAGCCAGTTTAGAATTTTGTCCTCTGAGTATGTAGAAAAGTTTATCTGAGTCAAAGAATTAATTATATAATGTTTCTCTCTGTCTTGCGGCTGTGCACATGCTGTCAGCTGTGAAGCCAAGCAAAAGTAAATCAGGCTTAAAATTAAAATGTAATGCAAAAACGCATACAATTAACAACGGCTTAGAAAGAGAAACCAAAAGCCAAATCCCAGACGTTTTAGAATATTTAGAAACCCTGGACAGACAAATTTTTAAGTCCCAAAAAGGCACATCTCTGTGAGTCTCTACAGAGCATGTGAGATTGTCTGTGGTAGTGTTGACAGTTCTTGTGCACATACAACGAGAAGCAGGAAACATGTAGGGCAGGAGGAGATTTTCCACTGGTTAATGGATCGCGGATGTTGGGCTATTGGGCGGATACAAAAAAAAAAAATAGTAAAAGAATGATCACCTTCTAAAAAAATAAATGTCACCAAATATACTTGGGTGGCCATTAACTTACCTGGGCGGCCCGCCCACTTAAAGTCTACGTGTGGAAAGCACTGCACTTGGTGCAGGGGTGATAAAGAGCACCAACGATAATAATACTTATAATAATTTTTGTAATTTAACACATGATAGCCTTGTTTGTTTTTTTCATTTATTGCATACACAATAATTTAAAGCATTAAACATTGTTGTTTACAATGCACAGGGTGGTTTTTAATAAAACTTTTATGGTAAATAAAACTATAAATAAACCATAAAACTGTAAATAAACTATAAAAATTACGTTTAATAAAACTTCTATAAAGGCTTTCTGAAACCTCTGTTAGGGGATAAAACATTTTCAAAGATATTTCTCTACAGTAGTAAGTAGAAGTAGTAAGTAAGTACACTAGAGTCTAGCCTAGGGTGCTAGAAAGTCAAGAAACAGCCCTGCTCATCATAATAATCGGATTTTCTTTTTGTGTAGCTGTGTTGTACTTCCTGCTACAAGTGAGTTTCCTGGTGGATGAGGGTGTTTCTCCAGTCCTGCTGCAGCTGCTTTCTTGTGCCTTGTGCGGCAGTAAAGTCATGGCAGCCTCTTCTGGAAGTTCTGGTGGAGGTTCAGGAACATCCCAGCCCTCTCAGAGCAAATCCTCAAGCAAGAAGAGCAAGAAAGAGGACAAGGAAAAGGATAAAGAAGGTCTGATGTTTTTTATTTATTAATTTATTTATTTATTTTTAATTATCTTGTGGCTTTTTTGATAATTGATACCACATTCATTCAGGGTTATTGTTTCCTGCAGGTGATGGAGCTGGCAGTCAGGAAGATCAACTGTGCACAGCTCTGGTTAGTCAGCTCAATAAATTTGCAGATAAGGAGACGCTCATCCAGTTTCTGCGTTGCTTTCTGCTCGAGTCCAACTCCTCATCGGTGCGCTGGCAAGCTCACTGTCTCGCACTGCATATCTACAGGTACGTAAAGTCAATTTTCTTCCTTTGAGCTTGAGCCAAAAGTCCTGTAATGTAAACCTAACTGAAAATTTACCTTTGTAGGAACTCCAACAAATCCCAGCAGGAGTTGCTGCTCGACCTGATGTGGGCCATTTGGCCAGAACTACCTGCTTATGGGCGTAAAGCAGCTCAGTTTGTGGACCTGCTTGGATACTTTTCACTTAAAACTCCTCAGACAGAAAAGAAGGTAGTCCAACAACTAGAATTCTTCAAATGAACTGCATTATTTTGAATTAGAAATCTCTTGTAACCTTAATCGAGCCTTTCAAGTAAATTTACTTTGCTTAAAGTTTTTATTCATTTCAACAGAAACTATGACTAACTGTAAACAGTCATTATAGTAGGCTAGCTTTTACAAGATTCGAATAATGCAAATGTTTTGCTTCCTACTTTTCCAGCTGAAGGAATACTCCCAAAAGGCGGTAGAAATTTTGAGGGCACAGAACCACATCCTGACCAATCATCCCAATTCAAACATATACAAGTAAGTGTTCTCATCATGCTTTCATTGAATGGATATATTCTGCCTCACCAATGTAAGAACATCTCTCAATGGTAATCTTTTCACACTTTCTTTCCAGCACCCTGTCTAGACTAGTGGAATTTGATGGATTTTACCTAGAAAGCGATCCCTGCTTGGTGTGCAACAATCCTGAAGTGCCCTTCTCTGTAAGTGTGGCCCATGACATGTGATGTTGAAAGGTTTGCTTTGGTTACTTTGGCTGTTAATTTTGATCTACTTTATTCCCTGTACTATTAGAACATCAAACTCTCATCTATCAAAGTGGACACGCGTTACACCACCACTCAGCAAGTGGTGAAGTTGATCGGGAGCCACACTATCAGCAAAGTGACCGTGAAGATTGGTGATCTGAAGAGAACCAAGATGGTCCGCACGATCAACCTGTACTACAACAACAGGACTGTACAGGCCATTGTAGAGCTGAAGAATAAGTGAGAGTTCTAGTCACACTCTTAAAAGAGTTTAGAGAGTTTAAATGGTCTATGAAAAAATTGATTTTGATCATTTGTATTTCATAGGCCTGCTCGCTGGCACAAAGCAAAGAAGGTGCAGTTGACCCCTGGCCAAACTGAAGTAAAGATTGATCTTCCTCTTCCTATTGTGGCCTCCAATCTGATGATTGAGTTCTCTGATTTCTATGAGAACTATCAAGCCTCTACAGAGACCCTGCAGTGTCCTCGCTGCAGCGCCTCGGTACCTGCCAATCCAGGAGTTTGTGGCAACTGTGGAGAGAATGTCTATCAGTGTCACAAGTGCAGGTACACACTGTACAGACTGGGGGCTGAGATGTACTTTAAATACATGGAATTACAATTAGAATGGGTTCAAAATTGTGTGTTTTGCATTTTCCAGATCCATTAACTATGACGAGAAGGACCCGTTCCTGTGCAATGCCTGTGGTTTCTGTAAATATGCACGCTTTGACTTCATGCTGTATGCAAAACCCTGCTGTGCCGTGGATCCTATAGAAAATGAAGAAGATAGGAAAAAGGTATATTTTTAAAAGATATGATGTCATTCATTCATTTTCTTTTTGGCTTAGTCCCTTTATTAATCAGGTTTCGTCTCAGCGGAATGAATCACCAGATGTGATGTCATTAAATGATATTGCTCAAGCAAGAGTGCTGTTTTCTTGAAGGGCTCCTATGATCATCTTTTGTAAGCAGTTGGAATAGAACTGTATTTAGGTACAGTGTGTCCACAGTCATATTGGAGTAATATAAAGACTTTTTTAAATTTCCTGATGTTAAAATAAGATCCAAATCTATCCTATTTTGAGGCCCACTGCAACGTGAAGTTGGAGTGCGGTTTCCCCGCCCACTGAATTGATTGACAGCCGCGTATTAACATGTCTTCGTAGTAACGCGTATAATCATATCAACAAAAAGATCTGTTCAGCCATCTGTGATCATCAATCATCATCAAATGTGATCAAGAATGAGTTTTACAAGTTTAAAACCTTTTTAAAACAGTGCAGGTTTGTAATGAATTACAGCGATTTTACTGTCTTTACTTTAGCACCACAGCACATGTCAGCACAATTATAAAAGAAGTCACTTCAATCCCTGTTTGTGGACGTTAATCAGGTTTACTTTGTACATTAACATAACGGATGTCCATACAGCAGTGGATGTTAACATGTGTCCTGTCACATTTGCGTGCAAAAACAGTGCAAAGTTAAACGCGCACGATGTGTGTCTGGGTGTGTGTGTGTGTGTGTGAACTTTGTAACAACATTGTGACTCATCATTGCAGAAAGGCTTGAATTAACTTCACAACAAATACATCAAATAATCATTAGGAAAGTTCTTACTGCAGTATTTCTCACAAACGTTACGTGGGATCTGCTTCCTTCATGTCTTCATGGAGAACTAGCATTAAAGGCACAGGCAACAAAAACAGCAACATTGTGTTCAGAGCAGAAATTTCTAATGTTCTAAAAGATATAAATAAACTAATGGGTGTTGAGCTGAATCTTTACAGACACATTCTGGAGACACTAAAGACTTATCTTAAATCTTGAAAAAGGGGTAAAAACATGGATGCTATTGAGAAATTCCGTGCAAAAAGATTTCACCAAAATAGCAAAAGCAAAAGGTTGTCTGTGTAGGCTTGTGTTTTATAGTACTGTAAAAATACTCAAAAGTGTCTCTGTCTATTTTCAAACTGTTTTCAAAAAGTCACACAAGTGCAAATTCCACATCAGTCACATCCGTAACTGTAAATGTCTCATCCATGAGAAGGCTTTTTTCTCATGAATACAAAAATGTCAAATAATTTATTTTTTTTGTTCTATAGCGAGCTAATTCTTATCCTTTTGTTTAATTATTATTTTCTGTTAAACAGATTAATTCACATAATTTCTTCAAAATATGTCAGAAATCATGTCTTTTTGGTCACATCCATAACGCAAATTTGTTTCCCCCATTTAAAATAAAATATAAAACATGTTTACAGATTGATCTTTTTTGTCAGTTCACTCTGTGGTTAGTTGTTTTAGAACATATAAACAGACATTTCAATATACTGTTAACACATACGTTCTGTTTGAATTTATATTTCTTGTTTTTAGTGCAAATGTCACATCCATAATACTAAAATTGCTGTAATGTGATACGGATTTTATACAATTTAACAAACAAGAAAGTACTACTGAGTGAGACGCGTTGTTCTTGCTCCAGCTATTTTTGTTAACAAAAAAAAGACATTTATAAATCTCAGACTTATTTTTTTCAGTTCTAAATGAATCAGCAATTTTGAATGAATCATTTGAACACACAATTCAGTGAATTACTGATGACAGGAACTTATTTGCCATCTATTGTCAGTTTTAATGTCATTTATTTACCATGACAGGGTCTATACCAGCACATAAACACATATCAAAATAATATTATATTTTATTTATTTACTTATTTATTGATATTATTATCATTATTATAAAAATAATACTAGTGTATATGTAAAAATGAATGCTGAAATGGAATGTTCCAAGTCATCTTATTATAACAATTGTTATTGATTGATTGCGTACAGGCTGTGACCAACATCAACACTTTACTGGACAAGGCCGACCGTGTTTACCATCAGCTCATGGGTCACCGGCCACAGCTGGAGAGTCTCCTGTCCAAAGTGAATGAGGCTGCGCCTGAGAAACCACAGGTCAGTCTGTCAGCTTGGATTTCAGACAGATCAGTGACTTTTCTCTAAATAATTACCCAAAATAATTTGTAGGTGCGGTGTTCATGTTTTCTTGTTGTTTCTCAGGATGATACAGGAGCAGGGGCAGGCCTGGGCACATCTACTGCCAGTGTCAACCGGTACATTCAGCAGCTGGCACAAGAATACAGCGGAGACTGCAAAACTTCATTCGATGAGCTCTCCAAAATCATACAGGTTAGAGATAAATACAACCCTTAAACAAATGAGAACAATCCTAGAAAAAGAATTATGATGCTTTTCGGTGACCGCTAATATGCTGTAAAATAAATGATGATGATGATGATGATGATAATTAATTTCACCCAAAAATGAACATTTTCACAAAATTATTTACTTATTTGCAAGTGAAATATGCCGTAAAATATTAATTAGCTATTCTCATTTTCATATTCTCAAGTCGTTTACATTTAAGAGTATTCTGAACAAAAAAGAATGAAAAATATTAGAATTAAAAAAAAAATGTGGCATACAATATAAATAATATGTTTTATAATTATGCTGTTAATGAAATATAAGAATCTATACATTTAAAAATATCATATATCCATTTTAATAATTATTTAATCAACTAGTGTTGATTTAAAAATGATTATGCAATTACCACACAGTAACAGTAAATAATATTTTAATCATGTGCTTTAAATATATTTTAAGGTGTTGCTTTCCAACTTATTTATTTTTTTAAATTGTCATCTAGAAAGTGCTTGCGTCGCGTAAGGAGCTGCTGGAGTATGACCTTCATCAGAGAGAAGCAGCAACCAAATCATCGCGCACCTCTGCTCAGCAAACATTTACAGCCAGCCAGTATCGAGCCCTGTCTGTGCTGGGCTGCGGACACACGTCCTCCACTAAATGCTACGGCTGTGCGTCCGCTGTCACAGGCCACTGCATCACTCTTCTGCGTGCACTGGCAACCAACACCGCCATCAGGCAGATCCTGGTACTGCAGGGACTCATCCGAGAGTTGTTTGAGTACAACCTGCGCCGCGGCACTGGTGCCATGAGGGAAGAGGTTCGCCAGCTTGTCTGTTTGCTCACCAGGTATGAAAACTTCACAAAAGAGTACAGTGGAGAACAGAATACTGAACTTTGCTTACTACTGTTATGGCCATGTGTTTTTGCAGAGATCATCCAGAGGCCACACAGCAGATGAATGATCTCATTATTGCCAAGGTGTCTGCAGCACTAAAAGGACACTGGGCCAACCCTGATCTGGTATTTACACTGTGTTATTGCTTGGCAAATATTGGTGCACATGACCGATCTGTAGCACTTGCCTGAAAGTTTAGTTTTTCTGATTTCTTCTCATTCAGGTCAGCAGTTTGCAGTATGAAATGCTGTTGCTCACTGACTCCATTGCTAAGGAAGGAGGATGCTGGGAACTCAGACTTCGCTGTGGTGAGTCCTGTGGTGTATATATAACTTTTATTTATATATATATATATATATATATATATATATATATATATATATATATATATATATATATATATATATATATATATATATATATATATATATCCATAAGTTGAAACAAATGATTATTTGAGGTAGTATTGGTAAAAAAAATTGTAGTCAGTTAAATTATTGTAGGTATTATGCTATATACAGTGCTCAGCATATATAGGTACACCCCTCACAAATCTATCTTTTAAATTCATATATTTAATAAGAAGCTATACAATATAATATTTGCCCATATACGTTAGATTAGTCAGTACTGAAGCCTAATCTGGAGCTTATCTAACAAAATAACTTACAATAACAGTGCAAAAACTAGTACACCCAAATTTATATGTTATAGAAAAATATTAGATACAAATTTTAAAAGAGGAAAAATCAAGAGAAGCAAAAAAATTAAAAAATTCTGTTGAAATTTTGTAGGTTGTAATTTATTTAATTTTATTTTTTTTTTGCAATATTTAGCTTGAATTTAATTGTATTATCTTTCAATTTTTAAATATGTTTGGTGACTAAAATATTATTTAATAAATATATCCGTTTAAAAAATCTGTTTTGTTTAAGTGCACCAAAATAGATCGCCTGTATTCACTGAGAAATGGAGAAAAATATTCATTTCCAAAATAGGGTGTACTCAATTATGCTGAGCACTGTCTATAACCAACCAGTATTGCTTTTTTAATTAGAAATGCAAATTTATTCTACCTTATAAGGTTAACTTAAACACTAGTATAATTTATGATATTTTATAATAATACTTAATTTAAACTAAAATTATATTAATCTGTGTTTTTGTTTATTGTATATTGTTGTTTACTTAAATAATACAGAATCATAGATATTTACTAAATTATATCTTAATAAATTATTATCTAAAACATAATCCTGCTGTTTTTATATTAGAATTTAATTATGTACTTTTTATGTTCATTGTAATATATAATGTTGATTAAACTTGTGCAGTAATTGTTTATTTATATATTGAGCAATATTAAGTTAATGCATGTAATACACAATTTACTGTTATTGCTAGAAGTTTATGTAGGGCAAAACAAGTTAACTGAAATAGTGTTACCTAATTGTACTAAATATAATTCTCAACGTATCAGTATTTCATGCCAGAAATGTCATATTGGTGCTTTATATTTGTATATTTGACTTATATTGTTAATTTTCAAGATGCATCTAGCTGTAACAGCTAGAATTTTAATACCAGTGCTTCTCTGCTTACGTGTCTTTATTCATTTACAGCGCTGAGTTTGTTCTTGATGGCAGTCAACATAAAGACCCCTGTGGTGGTGGAAAACATTACCCTGATGTGCCTGAGGATCCTACAGAAACTCATCAAACCTCCTGCCCCCATCAGCAAGAAAAACAAGGTACGACAGACTACAGAGAATCATGCATGATGTATTGATTTGATATGTATTGATGCACTTACAGAACTTGGCTTGTTCTCCTTAACAGGATGCTGCTGTCGAATCCTTGACTACAGTCAAGCCATATAACAACGAGATTCATGCGCAGGCCCAACTCTGGCTCAAAAAAGAGCCCAAGGCGTCTTATGAAGCCTGGAAAAAGTGCCTTCCTGCTAGATGTAAATATCCCAATTCTGTGCAGCAATGTTTAGGGATTTTTGCATGAAACATTTTACTTGATTCAGGACTCTCGACTTTCACAGGCCAGGAAACGGTCTCTAAGCCTTCGAATAAGGCTGAGATCAGAAGGCAGTACCTGATGGAGAAGTATGTCTGGAAGTGGAAGCAGTTCATGAGGTCCAGATCGGAGGGCCTGTTTCCTCGCCTGCTCAAACTGGGCCATAACAACTGGCTGAGACAGGTACATGCTCTCTCAATGCTCTCTAGTTTGTCTGGTTTGACTCTCTGTTAATGTTCTCTGATGTGTTTTGCAGGTGCTCTTCACTCCAGCCACCCAGGCAGCAAGACAGGCCGCTTGCACCATCGTCGAAGCTCTAACAACAATCCCTAGCCGCAAACAGCAGGTTCTGGACCTGCTAACAAGGTATGCGTCACATGGATAAAAAAAAAATTACAATCTTTTTTGGACCAGATATTTTTGCAGCAAGATTGTGACACCAAGCTGACCATTAGCCAACATTGAACTATTACGCTTTCAGTTTTTGAGTTGGTGTACCCCATTGTGTTGGTGTAACTCTCAAGAATATAACCGCTTTAATGCTTGTCTACTCCTAGATGATTATTACCAACGTTTAGCACTTTATTTCTAAACAAACAGCTTTAATGTGACAAACAAATGGCTTTTAATGTATACATTTTTGGTTGTTTGTTTTGAGATTGGTGCAATTGTACCTCAAGCTGCTGAAGTTGCAATCAAACACAACAAGGCTTTTGTGTCAGTTTTGCTTTTTAAAAGGGTGACTGCTGCCCTGTGGTGTTATGGAGAGATATATTTTAATTTAGTTAGGTGCAGATTATACAGGCTAGTTGACCATTGGCTAGAATCATTGTGCTTTCCCAGTCAGCTCTTTTTGATTGGTTTTGTTTTCCACGTTCTTTAAACTCACGCGAGACTCATTTTTGTAATAAACTAACATTTTTGTTTGATGTTTAGTTATCTGGATGAGCTGAGCATCGCAGGAGAATGTGCGGCTGAATACCTGGCTTTGTACCAGAAGCTGATTAAACCTGCTCACTGGAAGGTTTACTTGGCTGCCCGTGGTGTTCTGCCATACATCGGCAACCTCATCACCAAGGTATGGTCAGAAACTTGGGATAATATCAGACAGGAGTGTTCAAACTAGCTCCAGGAGCGCCACTATGCTGCAGTTTTTAGCTCCGACCATTCAAAAGAAAATAATAATAATAAAAATAAACTTTTTTCCCAACCTTAAGTAAGTCTGAAGACTTTCATTAGTAGGTTCCGCTTTGTTTAGTTATGGTTGGGGGTGAACTCTGCACCACAGTGTCCCACTAGGAACTAGTTTAGACGTCTCAGTTCTGGGGCTGTACTATGAAAGAGTACAATTTCCTTTAAATTGCACTTTTGTTTTGATTTTCAGGAAATTGCTCATCTTCTTGCACTTGAAGAAGCCACACTGAGCACAGACTTACAGCAGGGATATGCACTCAAGAGCTTAACAGGTGAATTTTACTCATTTACTCATCAGGATCAGTAAGGTTTTAACAGCTTGTTTTAACACCTTCTATTCTTTCACAGGCCTGTTGTCCTCATTTGTGGAGGTGGAGTCAATAAAGCGTCACTTTAAGAGTCGGTTGGTAGGCACAGTTCTCAACGGCTACCTGTGCTTGAGGA
The DNA here is from genome assembly GCF_903798145.1 of Danio aesculapii. Lineage (NCBI taxonomy): Eukaryota > Metazoa > Chordata > Actinopteri > Cypriniformes > Danionidae > Danio > Danio aesculapii. The sequence continues at coordinate 42,816,353 of NC_079457.1, forward strand.
AGCTGGTGGTCCAGAGAACCAAACTGATCGATGAAACCCAGGACATGCTGCTGGAGATGTTGGAAGACATGACTACAGGTCTCAGCCTTCAGCTCCAGGTCATCTTAGATGTTTCTGCATTATTAGAGACTCAATTGGCTCAATGCTTAATCTTCTTTTGTAGGAACCGAGTCTGAAACCAAAGCATTCATGGCTGTATGCATTGAAACTGCAAAGCGCTATAATCTGGATGATTATCGCACTCCCGTCTTTATCTTTGAGAGATTGTGTAGCATCATTTATCCAGTGAGTAGACTTTAGCTTATTGACATTTGCGTAAGATATTTGGATGATCTTAGCTTAAGCTAATTTCGCTTATCTGTGTCTGTGAAGGAGGAGAACGAGGTGACGGAGTTCTTTGTCACGCTGGAGAAAGACCCGCAACAGGAAGACTTCCTGCAGGGCCGGATGCCAGGAAACCCATATAGCAGTAATGAACCAGGCATCGGTCCTCTCATGAGGGATATCAAGAACAAAATCTGCCAGGATTGTGATCTAGTGGCACTGCTGGAGGACGACAGTGGCATGGAGGTATTAATGTCTGACAGTCCTCTGCCCTGAGGTTCTATTATGAATAATTCACTTAGCACTGAGTTGCATTATTTGAATTTTGAAGTCATTTTAAAACACATACTTGACCAAAAAATTGGTTTATTAAGAATTTATGGTCTGTTGCACAACAAGAGATTTCTTTTAGAATGAAATGGATACTTAAATTTAGCAAGGATTCGTTAAATTGATGAGAAGTAAATGCATATGAAAAAAGCCTTCTATTTTACGTAAACGTTGCCATTTAGCTTTATTTAGAAATCCTGAAGAAAGTAGATTTCTGTTTCCATAAAAGATATTAACCAGCATAACTGTTTTCAATGCTGGTGATAAATTTTTCTTGAGCCACAAATCAACATATAAGAATTATGTGACACTTCCGTAATGATTATATTTAAATATAGTCATTTCAAATTATCATAATATGTAGCAAAATTGCTATCTTTACTATATTTTAACTTCTTTTACATGGATGCATTTAGAAATAAACAATAAATATTGTTTTCACTCTGTTGTTTATTCCATTTATCCAAATTTATATTATTTTTATTGTTCTTTGCAGCTCCTTGTAAATAACAAGATTATTAGTTTGGATTTGTCTGTTGCTGAGGTCTATAAGAAGGTCTGGTGTCCAACCAATGAGGTGAGAAGTATGATAAATAATATTTTTTATTGTTGATGCATTTTGCTTTTCAATCATAGTTTAAAACTCTTGTTTGTTTTATTCAAGGGTGAGCCAATGAGGATCATCTACAGAATGAGGGGGCTTCTGGGAGATGCAACAGAGGAGTTTATTGAGTCTTTGGACTCAACTACAGGTTGGTGTTATTTCGCACTATTTATTTGACATTATTGTTTGTTTTTCCTTGTTTAACTCGTGCTTTTTCTACTGTGCAGATGAAGAGGAGGATGATGAGGAGGTTTATAAGATGGCTGGAGTGATGGCGCAGTGTGGAGGACTGGAGTGTATGCTGAACAGGCTCTCTGGAATCAAAGATTTCAAGCAGGGCAGGCACCTTCTCACAGTGAGTGTGACGTTCACCTTTTTAATTCTTCAGACTGTACAAAGAGCATGCGTGCAACCTTAAAGAACATTCTAATGATTGCGTTTTACTTTCTAGGTTCTTCTCAAATTGTTTAGTTACTGTGTTAAAGTGAAAATCAACAGGCAGCAGCTGGTCAAACCAGAGATGAACACACTAAATGTTATGTTGGGCACGCTCAATCTGGTAAGTAATGCACCTGAGAAATTGTTACTCGAGCTTATCAGATGCAATTTTTTTTATCTTAGTTTACTGGAATATAGGTCATGCTTTTAATTAGCTTAAACGTGTTGACACATTTTGAGGAGGGAAAAAATTACACTAGTCTAGAAATGTTTATGCCGTAATTGGCTGACCTTCCTGTGAACATTTAGATTTTCTAAATTAAAGTTAGATCACCTTCAGGCAATTCTAGCCAACAAGTTTCCAAAAAGACTTTTACTGCAAGGATTCATACAAATCACATTTAGTATCACATCAATTTGGTAACAACGAAGTTGAGTTGAGTTGCATGGATATATTTGCAGAAATAGCCCTAATTATATTGAATGTGTCAAAATTACCAATATATCTTTTATGGCAAAAAATAATCAGAATGTTAAGTATAACGGTCCTTGAAAAATGTAATATAATATTATAATTACACATTTGATTTGATTATGTGATTGATTGACACATATATTTACAAATTACACATTTGATTAGTAATATGCATTGCTAAGAAAATAATTTGGACAAATTTAAAGATGATTTTTCTCAGAATTTAAGTTTTTTGCACCCTCAGATTTTCATATAGTTTTATCTTGTTTATATTTTAAATCTTGTTTATTTTTGTATTTTCTTTTTTTTGTTTCAGGTTTATTTGACAGGGACAATGCACATTATTTATACAGAATGTACAATAAGTCTTAATTTTAAAAAGGCAATTTTGTAACTTCAGTCCCTGGATTGATATTAAAAATATAAAACAATTAATGAATACATAATAAATACAAGCTTAAAAAAAACATATAGTGCACATATAAAATATACTATACCTAAAACCAACAGATCAATATCCCCCTCATCTCACTCAACACATACATTCTCAAATGTCAGTAAAAAATAATAAAGAATTCTGTTGAATATGGCGTATGATAAATCTCAATTTTCAAAAATGGGCCTTTATGACTGGTCTTGTGGTCCAGGGTCACATATTGGTAAAAAATTTAAAGTGTGTTTGGCCCCTTTTCTGAAATAAATGATAAACTGTGACTTATTTTTCTGTAAAATATCGTATTTAATTGTAATTGAATTTTGTGTTTCAGGCATTGGTGGCCGAGCAGGAGAGCAAAGACAGTGGAGGAGCATCTATAGCAGAGCAGGTTCTCAGTATTATGGAAATCATCCTGGATGAGGCCAATGCTGAGACTGTGTCTGAAGACAAGGTCAGCGAGGTGTTTTGATTTATGCATTGAATATCAAAGCATGGAAGTGTGAGAGTTGTGTTGAGATCTGTCCATTGTGTTTCTCCTTCAGGGTAACCTGCTGCTGACCGGTGATAAGGACCAGCTGGTGATGCTGCTGGACCAGATCAACACCTTGTTTGTGCGTTCCAATCCCAGTGTCCTACAGGGGCTGCTCCGCATCATCCCTTACCTGTCCTTTGGTGAATTAGAAAAAATGCATATCCTGGTCGAGCGCTTCAAACCCTGCTGCAACTTCGACAAGTATGGAGTTTGGTTGTCTCTATAGTCTAGATCTTTGACTTGATCCTTTAAACAATGGAGAGTTTTTGTAGCTTTTCACTCATTTTGTTTTCTTATGCAGGTATGATGAGGAGCACAGTGCAGATGACAAGGTCTTTTTGGACTGTTTCTGTAAAATAGCTGCAGGAATCAAGAACAATAGTAATGGCCATCAGCTGAAGGACCTCATCTTACAAAAGGGCATCACCCAGAGTGCTCTGGACTATATGAAGAAGCAGATCCCCTGTGCTAAAAAGTATGCCTTAATCTACTATGTATTTATTATATTTAAATATATTTCATAGGGATGCATTGATTTTTGGCTACCGCCACAATTTAGTATGGTTATGGTACAATGTGAAGCTGCTTTCACACTGGACATGGAAAGCATTCCGCTAAGAAACCCATTCATTTCAATGGCTTAAAAAAAAAAAAATTCATATAATTATTTTTTTAATAATAAATGACTTCATATAGTGACCTTATATAGTGCATGTATATGTATTCATTTAGTCATTATATAATTTTGGAAACATAATTGTTAATTTTTTTACTTAATATTTGCAAACTAATACTTTTTACATTTCTTCCCATATTTAGAAATACATTATTGGTACTGTATCTATAATTATCTTTGAAACATGTTTCTAGATATATGAAATACACTATTGTATAATACATATAACAAACATTTTGTCTCAATTTCTTTTTATTGAAAAATTGACTAACTATGCAATGGAAAATAAATAACATTGTTGTTTTTGATGTGAGTGATTAACCTGAATAATTATTTTATAGCCTGGATGCAGATGTTTGGAAGAAATTCCTTGCTCGTCCAGCCCTTCCGTTTATCCTTAGACTGCTGCGTGGACTGGCCACCCAACACCCCCCTACACAGGTAAAACTTCCATTACTAGCTTTAAAGACCCCCTATTATGGGTTTTTAGAAATGACCTTCCATGCGGTGTCTAACACAGACGATAAACACTGTAGCAGATCCCGGTTGACTCATGTCATAAAGTCGCTGTGCTCTGAAGTGTGAGGGAAAGTTAGTGTTATTTTCCCTACCCAAAGATGAGGCTGTGAAGTGTCAGTGGTTGTAGTTTATTTATGCAAAAATGTCTCAGCATTATAGCCCCAGCCTTGTGCTGTGTTACCGTCATTTTTCTGACAAATGCTACAGCCATCTACATGCTTACAATAGGGCATTCGTCGGCCGTTTGTTTAAGTAAGGATCAGAAATGACTGATGATGTATGGCACTTTGTCAGAGCTTGACAGGATCTTTACAGTACACAGTTCATAGATCAGTTCCTTCCTCCATTTCACTAGTGTAAGTAACTTAAGTGCAATTAAAATGGTTGCCTCCTTGTTTACTTGTAACCGCTGCACGCAGCTTGTACTGTATCTGGTTAACAGTATATATTTGGATTTAAATGCATTTGCAAACTCACGATCCACAACTGTTTGTTGGTGCTATGGCCGCCGTAAGCATTTCCTACACACGTGTGGAGGTCAAGTCTTAAAATAGTTCAGCTTTTGCAATAGACTGGGTCATCGGACCAATCAACACAGATTAACATCGCGTTAAGAAAGGTTTTGGGAACAAATGAACAAATCATATGGGAGTCACTGGGATAATTAGATAAAAATAAATGCATGTTATTATTCAATTCAATTAATCTTTATTTGTATAGCACTTTTACAATGTAGATTGTGTCAAAGCAGCTTCACATTGAAGATTATAGTGAATATAAGACAATAAAAGTGTTTTTTGTCCTTGCATGCATATCAGTGCGATGTTGGAGACCTTCCAAACCAAAATATGACCTTTTTAATGCATAATAGGGGCTCTTTAATAATTTTTTTTCATTTAATATTCCTGTACACACACAATTTGCATAAATTGATCTCGTCCTTGTAGATGCTAATCGGAACAGATTCAATAACCAATTTGCACAAGCTGGAGCAGGTGTCCAGCGATGAGGGTATCGGCACTTTAGCAGAGAATCTTCTGGAGGCTCTGAGGGAGCATGCAGATGTGAACCTGAAAATCGATGCTGCAAGAAGAGAGACTCGCGCAGAGAAGAAGCGCATGGCCATGGCTATGAGGCAGAAAGCTCTCGGCACACTGGGAATGACAGTAAGTTTCAGATATCGATGCTGATACATGATGATCAAACCAGGAAAACAAAACCTCTTTTAACTGATGTCATCTTTCCTTCTTTATTTCAGACCAATGAGAAGGGTCAGGTGGTCACAAAGACATCTCTGCTTAAACAGATGGAGGAGCTCATCGAAGAACCAGGCTTGACTTGCTGCATTTGTAGAGAGGGCTACAAGTTCCAGGTCTATTTATTTACCATTTGTGTTTAAGTGTATTTTGGTTGGTTGTGTTGTTAACTATTAGCATTAACATTTTATTTTGTACCCCACAGCCGACAAAAGTTCTGGGCATCTACACTTTTACGAAGCGCGTGTCACTTGAAGAATTTGAGAACAAACCTCGCAAGCAGCAGGGCTACAGCACTGTCTCACACTTTAACATAGTCCACTATGACTGTCACCTTGCTGCTGTCAGGTACGTGGACCTATTAACAATTTCTAAAATTACTCTATTAATTAAATTACTTTTTATACCATACATAAAAATATGCACATGCAGTGTGTTTATGTGTATGTATTTCTAGAATAAAAAACACTATAATGTAAAACTGTATGTATTTGTTATATTTTGATCTATTTTGTTAATTCATAAATGCCTTAGTTACTTTTATACAATAGAAATACTTGTGTTTTAAGCTTGTTAAAAGTAAAAAATGAATACAGTGGTCTCTCATTTATTGCGGAAGTTACATTCAAAAAGTAGCCCGCGATAGGTGAAATCCATGAAGTAAACAGCTTTATTGTTTTAATTATTATAGATGTTTTAAGGAAGTAAAACCCCTCAATACACACTTTCTACACATTTATCAGACAGGCATTAACATTTTCACACTTTTCTCTCTTGTTTAAACAAGATCTCAAAAGTTCAAACTTTGAGAAAAGTCCAGAACTTTAGTAATATAGAATTAAACTAAAGATCAAACCTGTTGTCAGGCACAAACATTCATTGCTGTCAACAATGTGTGCAATTAGTGCGGGATAACATTGGCGTGCAGCGCAATGTTTTTTTCCCTGCTGTCACTGATCCACAAAGCGAAAGCAGACTCCATCCTTAAGAGGGTCACAGCAGATGACAGCTGGAAGTAAATACGGATGTGCACATTCGCATGTTATTTAAAATATTATTATTTAGATGCCACTGGTTCGGCAGAAATATGAAGAGTCATAGCTGAGCACCACAGACAGCTGCCGACTTGCGGCGCCGGTGTGCGTACAAAGAAACCTATGTTTGCGTGGCACTGCACATCCAGTGTGTCACCCTCTTTACGATGGTTTTGCTGCAGACAGTTACAACCTCTTTTGTATCTTTGTTAAAACTCACACTGCTAGCAATGGAAGATTTATGTTAATTCGGCAAGCTGAACGCATTCTGTACTGTATGAGACATGGAGGAGATTGATTGACAATAGTCTACAGCCAATTAGGATGCAGAACACAGTGTGCTGTTAAAAAAAAAAAGCATGTCAAATTGCACAAAAAACATAAATCAAGATACTGCGAAAGGTGAATCATGTTATAGCAGGGGACCAGGGGCGTCGCTAGACCCGATTCACTGGGGCACGTGCCCCAGTAAAAATCTCCAGTGCCCCAGTAAATGCATTGAGATATGATTTACTTCATATGCAAGTGTATTTATTAAGAGTGGTAATTCAGAAGTAAAGACGTTATTCTCTATGTGCAACCGAACCAACGCTGGTAAAAGCAATGTAATCAAAAAGCAAACTGACGCATCTCCGTGCATGTGCGCAGAGAACACGCGCGCCCCTCGCACGCGCAGCTCTTCTTCTGAGAGTCCCGGCAGTAAACATGCGTGCCAAAAAAGCAGGCTACCTGCTTGTTACGCGCCGCTCATGCGTTGTAAAACCGGCATAAAAGCCTTTTTTGTTTAGCTAGTCGACAAAACTAAAGTTTAAACAATATGATGGTGATCTTACTAAGCATGCCTCCTCATAGATTTTTTGTATGAAGCAAAAAGGAGGGATGACTAGTCAAGGAGGTAAGACTTAAACCTAATTCTCTGCCATGTGTCAAGTCTAAGACGGCAGATAATTCTATAACACATCTGTTTTTGTATTTTATTGAATTGTCTATAGAATTTCATTCAAATAAAATTAATATTAATGCAAAAGTAATTTCTTAAATGATCTCAGCATATCACTCCAGTTGTCTTAACATTGTTTTCCAGTTACATTTAAGATTATTTTGAAGAATAATTGTATTATAGTAAGAAAACTTTTATTTATAGTAAATATAATATACATATGTATGTATGTATGTGTGTGTGTGTATATATATATATATATATATATATATATATATATATATATATATATATATATATATATATATATATATATATACATACTATAAAATATACATACTATAAAATATACACTATATATGCAGTGTATTTATATAGATAGTGTATTTATATATAGATAGTGTATTTATATATATATTTATAGTGTATTTTTATATATATATATATAGTGTGTTAATATATATATATATATATAGTGTGTTAATATATATATATATATATATATATATATATATATATATATATATATATATATATATATATATACACCATATATATACACCATATATATACACCATATATATATATATATATATATATACACCATATATATATAGTGTATATTGGCGAGGGTGGGGGGTACGTGCCCTAGTAGAGCTTTATGTCTAGCAACGCCACTGCAGGGGACCACTGAATATATAATACTATATATGCATCTATTCATATCAAATACATGACTTCAAATGTAATTATAAAAATGGGAAATGTATTGTTTAATATATAATTTTCCTTCTCTTTGTATCTGGGTCAGGCTTGCTAGAGGGCGTGAGGAATGGGAGAGTGCTGCACTACAAAATGCCAACACAAAATGCAATGGGCTTCTTCCAGTATGGGGGCCACACGTGCCCGAATCTGCCTTTGCCACATGCCTGGCAAGGTATGTTCTGCATGCCTTTTGATTAAACCTATCCTGTAATAGTTAGAGGATTGTAACCTTGTTTTATACCATTTTACAGGCACAACACATATCTGCAAGAGTGCACAGGGCAAAGGGAACCCACGTACCAGCTCAACATTCATGACACCAAGCTGCTGTTCCTGCGTTTTGCAATGGAGCAATCCTTCAGTGTGGACACAGGAGGAGGAGGACGAGAGAGCAACATCCACCTCATCCCTTACATCATTCACACAGTCCTCTATGTCCTCAACACGTATGTTACACAAAGATCTTCTGCATTTTTCAGATGTTATGTTTTTTTGAAGTGCCCCTAAAATCAAAATGATTCCTATTTTTAGTTAGTGTCAATTTAAGCTGTGGCAAAAATTTGTTCGAGAAATCGATTCTGCAGAGATTTTCAAAATGCCTTACTGTATCACAACAGATGGCCCTCTAGGCTAGTTTTTAACCACACACTAAAATGATTACAAGTAAAAGTGCTTATGCCTTTAGTAGTTCATGCGAGTTGTTTTTTATGTCAAAGCATTCAAGTACAGACACAGCTCACTATGAACACTCTTGGAATACTTTCCTAACTTTATTAATGATTATATTAGTTTCAAGTGAAAGACATGCACTATAGGTAAATTGGGCAAGCTAAATTGTCTGTAGTGTATGTGTGGGAATTCGTGTATATGGGTGTTTCCCACTGATGGGTTGCAGCTGGAAAGCATCCTCTGTGTAAAACATATGCTGGATAAGTTAGCGGTTCATTCCACTGTGGCGACCCAGATTAATAAAGGGACTAAGCCAAAAAGAAAATGAATGAATGGATGGATGGATGCAAGCAGAGTATGGCGCCATCTGCTGCACAGAATCAAATTTTCACCACAGTTTTAATATCGATGGCAGTTTTTAAGCTAGTGTGCTTAAAACAGGGACACATTTTGCTTTCACAAGATATAACCATTGAGAGCCTGCATTTTCCCAGTTCTACCAATATGGATCAATGATTTGACATTATCAATTTTTATTATCACATCATCTTGTCATCAGATCTTCTGACCAATTAAATACTCTCGACACTCTTTACATAGTCACTGCTGTTTTGTTGGTTCGCACAGCTAAAGTGTTTTTACACAAGCAAAAGAAAGACATTGTGGTTAGTAGAAGTCCAGACTGTCTTCTCATTGAATTCTCATTGAATAACGCAAAATGAAACCGTCTTTCAGGAAATCGCAGCAGTAAAGTTAGCGCAACTATAGCGATAATCCCACTCGCTTTAACAGCTCAAATATACTTCTGCGTTGAGTGATCGCCGTTACCCACGAGGCATGCCGTTCTGTTTTCTGTTGCTCTGCAATAATATTTCAGAAATGCTAGCTGGCAGTGGGTTATTATGTTATTCGGTGTTCTTGGCGGGTGTTTTTAATGCTACCCTATGCCGAGTTTTGACTGCACGATTTTCAAAGTAGTCGTGTCACAAATGTTTTCACACTGCATAACTATCTGTGGTAGCGTTACGACTCTGCTGTGTTTACACTGCAAAATGGATCGGCGACAGGGGGTTTCACACTTCATGTCTTTACAATAGGAAGAATCACTGACAACTTTGTCTTTGTCTGCATACTACGTCTCACAATCAAACACACGCGAGAAGTGACATGAACACAAAGCAAGGTCATGTCAGGAAAGAAGCCTTTTCGGCTAGAAATTGTACTTCTTTTGCTCACCTGGCTTTTGAAGGGAATTAACAATTTCTCTTCAGCTTTTTTCTTTTTCCACCCGGTTATGGTATTTCTCAGATGACACGTCAAACAGACACTGGTCCTCCTGCCAAATTTCCACTGGTTTTTCCTCCAATTCTTGGGTTCAAATAGACTGAAAAGAAGCCCTTTATAAATTCTCCCCAAACTGGTGCCGGCCTGCAGATACCCATACTAGTGCATTCTGCTCTCTTTTTAGCTGTGGGTATGACGCCGACAGGTCCAAATATCTTAGCATGCCAAACATCTCATCGGTGATTCTCTCAGATCGTGTCTTTGATAGTTCACATTGTGTGATTGTTACTCACGTGAACGAGCACAGATTTACCTGTGATTTCTCAAAACCTGTTGGCGAATCAAAATCGGGGCTTAAATCATCCAGTCTGAACTTGGCATTACACCCCATTCACACGAGGCGTCAGCTTCAACGCTTCCCATTCACTTTGAATGGGTGACGTCAGGCGTTGCCGAACTGCATTGTGGATCCGTCGGCGCCGCTTCAGAGGCGTTGCTCGCTGCAGAAGTTGGGACATGCTCAACTTTTCAAGCCCCGACAAAAGCGTCAGCCAATCAGATCGCAGTATGCAAATGCACCAGCTCAGGCAGTGGCCTATTGCTGACTAATTTCATTGGTTGACGCTGCTATGATGATCGCATCAGCCCTAACTTCAGACATGCCCTCTGTCAAGCGTTGATGCTGAAGCCCTATGTGAATGGGGCGTTACTGTACAAGTAGCTCAAACTCGCTCAATCCAAGGTGGCAACCAGCTAACAACTTTAATCTTAAAGTAAACGCAAAACAAATGTTTGCATATGGAGCTTAACACTTGTTAAACCGTAGCTCCGCCTTTGCGGCTCTCGTCCCCCCTACGTGTCAACAAAATGTGTACTTACATTTTTTGAGAGGTGCGTGTCAGCATTGGCTGTTTTATGAGATAGGAGGAGCTTCTCAATAGGCTCCGCCTTATCTTCATGTTTTCATTGAAATTAAGTCACTGCATATGTCAAGCCACTACAGGATGGCGGAGCTGTCATATAAACAAAATGCTATTGGCTGTTTTATAAAATGGGAGGAGCTTCTCAAAATGCCCAACCCTGTCTTCATGTTTCTGTTGAAATTAAGTCACACCTTGAATAAAACTGCACATTTCAGGAGACCTTTAAGCTCTTTTTATTTTCTCTTCAGAACAAGGGCCACATCAAGAGAGGAGAAGAATCTGCAGAGCTTCTTGGAGCAGCCCTGTGAGAAGTGGATGGAGACGTCGTACGAGGTGGACGGGCCGCATTACTTCACCATATTAGCCATGCACATCCTGCCGCCCGAGCGCTGGAGGGCGACTCGGGTGGACATCTTGCGAAGGCTGCTGGTCACGGCTCATGCCCGCAAGGTCTCACCAGGGGGTGCTAACAAGTAAGGGAGCAAAGCATGACTCGGCACGTGTCAGAGCTTGAACATTAAAGAGCTTGTAGAAGCGTGTGCTGTGCTTTATGTGCTTAGAGCATCTATTTTTGGGTTTTGGCAAGTGTTTTGTGCTTACTCAGGCTGCTTACATTGGCTGTAAGCAGTACTATAGTATGCCTGGAGAACTGATGAAAGGTTGTGTCAGGCAAGGCTTCAGTTAGGTGTGTCAGATGACTGGAGTGTTTCAGAATGTTTTATAATCATTTAAAAATGGTAATAATTGTAATAGTTCATATTTTAACTAGGTTTGTCATTGTCTCAGAAAATAACTTGCATTATTTAGCTAACTAGTATGTTTCAGCTTGTTTATTATAATTAGTTATTACTATAATATATCTAGAATGAAAACACTAAATTAATCAGTAAGCTATGAATATTTAAAGTCGTTATAAAGTTGTTCACTTTAGCAATGAAAGAATAAAAGGGTTAATTGAGTTAAATATTAATAGTTATTTTGTATAAAAAGGACTAATTATGTTTATTAATTAATATAAACATGTTTTTATTGTTTATAGTTTATGTTGCTGAGATAACTTACAGTTTGAACCAAAAGAATGACCAGTCTGTCAGATGAAGAAGAGCCGGAGACAGAGATTCAAATAAATAAAGTTTGCTGAAGATAGTTTGCAGTTTAATTAGCAGAAGCCAGCTTCAACACTCGCTATGAGTTCCTATGCCGCTCTGCTTACAATCATAAATCAACATCAGTTATACTCTCACATAACATTATTAACTGCGTCACACATGTAGGTGTTTTAGCCTGATTTTTAAAATACAGATAGACTAGGAAAGTTTCCACGTGGGTGTGTACGTAAACTTCTGAACAATATCTTAATATCTCAGGCATTCAAATGTCAGACATCCACTGGAGTGTTTAGAGCTGACCTCAGACCTGTGAAAAGGATCCACAATCGAATAGAACACACACACACACACACTCAAAGTACAATCTGTTTCTTACCCAAGGCTGAGTGTACTCTCAGCCATCTTTAAACCTGGTTAAAACTGCATTCCTACATTCAGGCTGTTTTATTTTTACCACACAAAGTCTATAATGAATAAAAAGGAAAATCTCTTTAAACAGAATTAACACATAATAGTAATATCAAAATTACTTTAGACAGTATTAACACATAACGATAGAAAATGGTTGTTTTCAATCATCGAGCCCTTCAGTTCCACTCGAGGTCTCCATGACCTCTGACCTGGTTTGGTGGCTCCTGAAAATAGTTACAGAGAGACAGGCAAATGCACTGAACATTCTTATATTATGTTAAACAATGTGTTAACTTTTATTTATTAGTCAAAATCATTTCAAGCTTAAATACTGATTCTAATAATCATATAATAAAGTTACGAGAAAAAGGATGAACGTTGAATCATGCTAGGATGGATTGGAAGGCAGAAATCGGAATCCATTAATGTATTACAGTTATGTAGCTGTTAAACATTTTAAAGTATGATTTTACCAATAATGAATTTGAGTTTATGGCATTTTTAGAGCACTTTTTAAAATAAATGAAACCGTTCACCTTGTATTAACTCAAATCCAACTTTTGATGGTGTAATGCTAAAGGTAGAATTTAACATTAATGAATATTGTAGGAGTATAGTTACTTCTTGTTAGTTTAACTAATATTTTATCAGATGTTACTATTTATTTAATTTTTTTACTAACTGTTCTTGATTTGGATAATATTAGTCTGGTAAGTGCTTTAATATCATATTTGATTTTGCTCAATTCAGGCTCACAGACAAAGCAGTGAAGGAGTATGCAGTTTACCGCTCACCACTTCTCTTCTGGGGTCTGGTGGATCTTATCTATGATATGTTCAGGGTATGAGGATCTCCTTTTTTTCCACTCTTTCTATTAACATAATTTCTAATAAGTGAAGTCTGATGTCAATCTCCAATGTTCCCACAACAGAAAGTGCCCACCAGTAACACAGAGGGAGGCTGGTCCTTCTCACTCGCAGAGTACATAAGGCACAATGACATGCCTATCTATGAGGCTTCCGAAAGGGTGTTGAGGGCTTTCCAGGATGAGCTCATGCCTGCTGAATCCTTTTCAGAGTTCCTGGATGTCGTAGGTCAGACACTTAAACAAAACCCTAAATCCTATTTACTGTACACAAAGCTAAGTATATCCAAATGGTTCATATTGAAAATTATATCAAAATATCACGTCTAGCCATAACAACTCCTGAAAATTGATGCATTTATCAGCCAAACAAGAACAAGAAACTTTAAATGATAGTTCAAAACTGAACATTTTATTATCATTTATTCATACTTGTTACAAACCTGTTTGTCTTTTTTTCTTCTGTTGAACACAAAACAAGATATTTTGAAGAAAGCTGGAAACATGTAATAAAACAGGAAACCACTTTAAAGCTTAAAATGGCCCACTCTTTAATAGTTTTTAAATCTTTGTTTTCCTTGGCTTTTAACATGTATTGATCTGTTGATTTTCATATGAGTTTAAAATCTATCTGCCCATGATATGTTGAGCAATAACAGTATTGTTATTTCTATTTCTTGGTCTTATATTGCTCATATTTTCTTTTTATGTACAGCATTAAATTGGGCAGCCCCCAGATGTTTTGAAGGTGCTTTAAAATTAAACTAAACAGCCAATTTAAAAATAGTATTAAAATAAAAACAAATAAAAAAATGCAACACTAGTATAACCTTGGAAAGAACCAGGCAAGTGATTTAAATATGAAAGCAATGTAAACGTGGATGACGTATGTGTATGAACGTCTGAAACATAGTGAACATCTAAAAATGACATCTGTAAATATTGAATTATCTGAATAAGTCATTTTTCATATTATTTTTCAAGTTGACAAAGCATATGTTTGAGACCTTTGCCAGCATCTCATGCTTCTTTTCTGTTTTTGACTTAAGTGTACAGGGTGTTTGCAGATCCTTAAAAAGTCTTAAATTTCAGAATATAAAGATAAGGCCTTAGTTAGTCTAATATGCTTTTCAAAGTTCTTAATGCATTGCAACTGACGGTAAAGAACTTAAAATCTTTATCTATTTGTCACCAAGAAATCAAGATAAACAACAAGAATAAAATAAACATCCATGGGGATTTCGGTTACACAAGCAAATTTCGTAAGCATTATCCTCAAAAATAGCTTTTGACAGCTGCATCAACCTGCATGTTAGCAAATAAAGAACTAGAGATGGACCCATCGACTGGACAGGGACCGCAATCGTCTGTTTTCTTGCATGACTGGCCTGACTGGCGATTCTGCTGCATCCCAGTTATTATTAATATTAGTTATTATTAGTCAGTTCAAAGACTGTTTTCAGATTTTAACTCTTTCTATATATGTTAGAGTGTTAAAAATGGTAATAATTTTTTATTTTTTGGTAAATTTGGTACTATAAAATTATACTATACAATTGGTTTTAAATTTCATTCTACACTCACTTTATTTTATACACGCCACTTTATTAGGTACACCTTTCTAGTACCAGGTTGGACCCCCCTTTGCCTTCAGAACTGCTTTAATCCTTCGTGGCATAGACTCAACAAGGTACTGGAAAAATTTCTCAGAGTATGGTCCATATTGACATAATAGCATCATACATTTGCTGCAGATTTGTTGGCTGCACATCCATGATGCCAATCTCCTGTTCCACAACATCCCATTGGTGCTCTATTGGATTGATATCTGGTGATATCAGTGAACATGACTCATTATCATGTTCAAGAAACCAGTCTGAGATGATTTGCGCTACATGGCGCGTTATCCTGCTGAAAGGAGCCATCAGAAGATGGGTACACTGTGGTCATAAAGGGATGGACATGGCCAGCAACAATACTCAGGTAGGCTGTAGCGTGGACACGATGCTCGATTGGTACTAATGGACCTACAGTGAGCCAAGAAAATATCCCCCATCTCATTACACCACCACCACCAGCCTGAACCCTTGATACAAGGCTTGATGGATCAATGCTTTTATGTTGTTGATGCCAAATTCTGACACTACAATCCGAATATCGCAGCAGAAATTGAGACTCATCTGACCAGGCAACATTTCTCCAATCTTCTATCATCCAATTTTGGTGAGCCTCTGTGAATTGTAGCCTCAGTTTCCTGTTCTTAGCTGACAGGAGTGGCACCGCCACTCCGCGTCAAGGTTCAACGTGTTCAGAGATGCTCTTCTGCATACCTCAGTTGTAACAAGAGGTTATTTGAGTTACTGTTGCTTTTCTATCAGCTGGAACCAGTCTGGCCATTCTCCTCTGATCTCTGGAATCAACAAGGCATTTACACCCACAAAACTGCCACTCAGTGGATAATTTCTGTTTTTCGGACCATTCTCTGTAAACCCTAGAAATGTTGTGCGTGAAAATCCCAGTAGATCAGCAGTTTCTGAAAAACTTAGACCACAAACAACCATTCCACGTTCAAAGTCACTTAAATCACGTTTCCTCCCCATTCTGATGCTCGGCTTGAACTTCAGCAGATCATCTTGACCATGTCTACATGGCTAAATGCAGTTACTGCCATGTGATTGGCTGATTACAAATTTGCGTTAACAAGCAGTTGGTGTACCTAATAAAGTGGCCAGTGAGTGTACGTGTTATTAAAAAGGTCTTAAATTTAACTCTTAGAAACCTGCAGATACCCTGGTATACTTTAACCAGGTAAACAAAAATAATTCTTAATCAAATCTTCAGGATGATTCTTCTTCTTTTTTTTGCCACATTGCCCAACAGAATGTTAACCTTTTGTCTTGACTCCTTTTCCAGGGCTTCTGTCAGACATCCCAGATCCGGACGCCTTCCTGCAGGACCTGTTGAACTCTGTGCCCTGATGGCACTCATTTATGCACCTCATTCATGGACTGGTGAGCGCTCTGTCCAGTGCAGGTGTTCCTTAAACACAGAGTCTGTCCGCCTCCCGGACACTGCCAATGGCAACTCCAAAGGGACACCTTTCAATCGGGGCCCAGGCTCCCAAAAAGTTCTATCAGCTCGCATACACACTCATTCACCTCCACCTGTGCTCCCGACCTCCGCGTGGGTTCATTCAGTCATAACTCTCTCCTAAACAAAAAAGTGACGTGTAGCCTGACGAGTTCATGCGCATTTATTCTAAAAAAAAATAACAAAAACAAAAAATGGTTTTGTAATGCCTAACAAACACAAACGCACCATGCTGTTTTTTGCAGGTAATCTGGTTGGGAATTATTTCATCAACAATCTTCAAGGCTTTTATTTGTCCCTTTTTCGATTCCATTTCTCACTCGTTCTAAAAATTGGCCCAAAGCTACAGATTCACTCAAATGAGAACTAATCTCTCGTTGTCTTGTTCTGTGTTATTTTTTTGTTTTTTGCAGTGGTGTTCAATGAATTGTTTGCAGTTTGTGTGAGAGACCAGGCCTGGTTTTGTGATGCGATGCAAGTGTGTGATGGTTGTTTATTTGTTTTGTTTTTTTCCATGTGTAAATGGTTAAAGAGTGAGATGAAAGCTTGTTTAGTGTGTTATTCCCCCGTGACGTGCAAATAATTTTCTGATTTGTAAAGGGTTTTACCTGCGTCAACAATGAAACTCAAAGATAAAGAGAATAAAAAAGGGCCTGCATATTTATTTTGGGAGCTTTTTTTCCACTTTTTCTTTTCAGTTGGGTTTTTGTGTGTTTGCTCAAAAACAACAACGTGATACTAAATTTCTTTTTTTGTTTGTCTTCCACGTGACCGTAATTCTCTCGGTAATATTCCGCAAATTAAACATTTTTCCCCCAGAGCTAGTTGTGCCTCTGGTAAGCAAGGTGCCACTGAGAAGAGTCTCAGTGATTTTGAGTTTATTCTTACAATATAAACACACACACACACACACACACACCTGCGAGAAGGTGTTCTTGAGCTGAATGCATGGTGTGAAGTTTGTTTAAAAAAAAGAAAATGAGAAAAATCCCAGTTAGTGTTTATTCGCCTATTCCCGCTGCTACAATGTTCAACTGTTGCTGAATGTCTGCTTTTTGAATTAGCTCAACTTAATAAAGCTGTAAGAATACCATATCTGGCTCAATGTGTCATCTAAGCACCGTTATTTTGGTATTATTTAAACAATATTATATTATTTAATATTTTAAAATATATATATTTATATATTCTCAGTTTTCTTTTGTCATTTTGTTTATATTTTAGTATTTCATCTTAAACTTTGACTTCTAAACGTTTCTGTTTTTAATCAAATTAATTTTCTATAATGTGCTGTATAGTTTATCAATTTCAGTTTACATTTCAGACCTTTTTTTGTTATTAATTGTAATAATGCAGTGAGATTTGTTTTCATAATGAGTCTGAAAGTACACCGAGATCTGATCACGCCGTCATCCAATCCATCTGGAAAGACATGAAGAAATCGAAAACACTGAGCAAATGTCTTTTGAGACACTTTAAGAAACCTGTCTGCAAAGCTACAGTGCTGAAGTTTTAGGCACTTGTGTGAAATTTTACACTGTAAAATGTGGATACCTTCAAAAATAATGTTGTAAATGAAGAGTTCAGATGCAAAAACCTCTAAGTGCTGTCTGAAATCTCCATCGAAACTAAACGTTTTTCTCAGCTTCCTTTGTTTATGTAGAGATATTTCACTTTAAAGAGCAGGAAAAGGACATATTCTTTGCCATAAAAGTGTTATGACTGAACAAACACACAGAAGGCTGATAAAGTGCTCATTTTAGTGGAAAAATTCAGATGGCATTTAGAGGTTTTTGCATCTAAACTCTTCAAATATACATTTATAAATTAGCATGTATGAAATAAATTATATCTACATTTCTTATAAAACTAAGGCTTTTTTCATGTCTTTAACACACTACAACGAATAAAGCTGACAACAAATACCTGGATTGAAAATACCAGTGTTCTAATAATTCATTTATGAATGATTATAGTTATAAATATAACATTTCTTTGTGTGTGCTGGAGATGTTGCCATAGTCCTCCTGGATTTAGTCTGTCAGTATTTTCTCTTTCATATCGTTCAAATATATCAAGCGTTTTAGGGGATTTATGAAACTACATTAGTAAGCAGTTATAATCCAATTATGACATGGACTTATTTTATTACATTACAACTTGAACTGTCACAATCTATGAATGCTTTGGAAATCACTTTAAATTCAATTGTACCACCTTTTGAAATTACAATTTTTTGGTTTTAAAACTAATTCAATTATGTTTTAATTAATAAGACAGTTTGCCTCCTTTTAGCCTTTTGCAAAATTTGCTTCCATTCTTTTTTCCTCCATTCATAACACGCATTAACCAAGACTTGGACAATAAAAATATATTTACAATGCTTAAAAGTAAAGATTATATCAAGAAAGGAAGAAATGCAAATCTATCCATTTATAAACTTTTATAATAAAAACGTTCAATCAGGATGTGTTTCATATTTCACAATGTGTTTACACTTTTTATTTTCAATCCTTTTTAATGTCGTAATAAGATTAAGTCAAGGAGAAACCCTTTAGCTGAGTCACTTTGGTGAGAATTTCATTCATTCATTTTCTTTTTGGCTCAGTCCCTTTATTAATCAGGGGTTGCCACAGCAGAATGAACCGCCAACTTGTCCAGCATATGTTTTATGCAGCGGATGCCCTTCCAGCTGCAACCCATCACTGGGAAACATATTCACACACATACACTATGGACGATTTAGTTAACCCAATTCACCTCTAGCGCATGTCTTTGGATTTGTGGGGGAGCACCTGGAGGAAACCCACGCGAACATGGGGAGAACATGCAAACTCCACACAGAAATGCCAACTGACCCAGCCGAGGCTCGAACCAGCGACCTTCTTGCTGTGAGGCAACAGCGATACCCACTGCGCCGCCAGTGATAATTTCAGTTTGTGAATATTTTGCCAACAAAAAAATTACATTTTCTATGTATTCTGTAAAAATGAGGAAAACAAACAATTATCACACCAAATTTCAAAAACAAATGTCTTAATAACACCATACTCTAAGAAGTGACGTCATTTTGGTGGGAAAGCGTGAGCACAAAAGCATCAGAAGTCAATAGCAATTGATTCAGAGTGTTAATAATTTACCAATAAAAATGGTAAAAAGCTAAAAAATATATATCTTTAGATTTATTCTATACAGATCTTTGCTGAAACACATATTGATTTTAGTTTATAAAAGTCTTAACTGTAGACCTTATCAACAAACTTATTATTTAATATGTAAATAACTTTAAAGCCACTAAACCTACTGTTATGCTCACGCCTCTTATAATATGTAAATTAAGGGGCGTGTCTTAAAGACACAGCACCCAATGCGACTGTTACGAAGGGCGGAGCAAACACGTCGTCTTCTCTCCTCCCGTTTTCCTCTGGCTGGAGAGTTCCTCAAGCTGAAAGCGGAGTCTTCACGGCAAGTTGAGGCCAACAACTAGCCCACTGCATCACCAGAGGATGGTCGGAGGGCAGCGGTGAGCTCATGAAAAGTGCACCGGTCGCTGCGCTTTAAGGAGCGAGTATGGCCTGTTATTTGTGTGACATTAGATAAAGGGAGTGCACCTTGCGTCCTAGAGCATGGATGTGACGTATGCTGCTTCACAGCATCTGCAGTCTGGTGCGTAGAAACGCTGCTCAAGGATAAAGATGGATTTACCTCGTCGTTTTCCAGACCCAGTTCTCAACCCGATGCTGTTCACTGAACCCCCAGTGCCTCTCGGAATGAATGAAGCGTGTGCGGTCGGGAGCGGGTCCGGAGCCACGGCAACCAGCGCGTTGAGGAACGATTTGGGCTCCAACATTCATGTGTTAAAAACACTGAACCTCCGCTTCCGCTGCTTCCTATCCAAAGTCCACGAATTGGAGCGCAGGAATAAGTTATTAGAGATCCAGCTGCAGCACGCCCAGGAGCAAGCTCGGTACCGACAGCTGTTTTCCCGGGAGCAGGCTGTCCAGACGAACCTCGAACAGCCTTATTCAAACGCACCGTGTCAGTCCAGACTCCCCGGTAAAATCTGGAGCTTCTCGCACACCGCCCGTTACGGAGGACGGTTCGAGACTCGCCAGGGGCCCGGAGTTTCCTGGACTCATCCTGATGGTGTCGGGGTTCAGATTGACACCATCACACCTGAACTCAGGGCCTTGTACAATGTATTGGCCAAAGTCAAGCGCGAGAGAGACGAGTACAGGAGAAAGTAAGTCCTCCTTAAGCTCCTCCAAGAGTTTGTCTTTAAAAAGTGAGAATGTTCTTTAAAGAATTGTCTTAAATATGTTCCTACAACAAAACTCTGATACTTGATAGTCACCACAGTCATATGAAGAAGTGACACGAAATGAAGCTTGTCACGCGAAGTGGAAATGGCTTATTGATTTATTGTGCTTTAACATTTAAACAAGTGCTACTGTGGTGACTCTGCTTGGCTTTGGTTACCATTATTAGACTTTTTTCTTACGTAATTGGTTGTTAATGATCAAAATAAATCAATAAAGTAAATATTCTATGTTTAGACTTGCATAAAGGATTCTGCTTTTGGTTTTAGACATTGAACTGTAAAAAACAGCCAACTTAAATGCAACTGTGAACATTTTGATACATATAATGACCAATATTATCATTGTTATTATCAAAGACATACTCACCCACAGGCGATTCAAGATGTAGGTGACCTTAGCAGAGTATAAAGTAATTGTACCTGAAACTGTAGTCATTAGTGATAAAATGCAAGTTAGTGGCTGTAAAATTAACAAAGAAAAGTCAGAACATAATTAATACCATTGGCTCCTGGTGATACAGTGTGGTTTAATGAAGTGAAACAGTCCATTATTTACAGTAGGCTAATGTTAGCTTTAATCCAACCTTTTGATTTTTGGCTGAAATCTACATATTCTCAGCGAACAGGTAAACATTCTCAGAACTAGACTTGTTTGAAGTTATCTTTCCTTTAAGGTCATTATGAAAATAATCACAGTAATAATACTATAATAATACTTTAATAATACTATAATACATTGTTCATGAAATGTTTTTTGCCAGCATGTTATGTGGGCATTTGAAAAGCAAAACTTTCACATCTTAATAGCAACATTAGCGACACATTTGTTTGGTGGATGGGTTGGTTATCAAACACTGTAAACAAAAATGTTCCTTCTCTAAAAAAAAACAAGAACTTTGCCCCCTGTGTGTTCATAGTAAACAAGAGTGTGTGTTTCCTTTCTATTCTGCACGACTGTCTCCAGGGTATGATATTTTCATAATGTTAAATAACAGTAAGGCTCTCTCGGTAACCCCTGTGTCGTCTCCAGTATCCTATTGCAAAGTGTCCAGTTTGGGTATGAAACACGAGAAAGCAGGGGTGACATTTTATCTGACAGAAACCATTAGCTATTTCTCTCCTCCAAATGGAGATCATTGCAAAACTTCCCATTCAATTGGGGTCTTTTTTACCCTTAAGGGACCAGTAAATATTAGTCCTTGCAATACTTTTTCCACCCATTACATGTGGGTCTGGTTCATGCTGGGATTTCCCTCTGGTTATGGTATCTTTGAGTAGTTTTGATGCATGTTATTACATTCAGTGGCTGATCCAGCCATTTTTTTCACCTATAGAGGGAAAAAACAAGTGCGTGTTGGTTTGGAAAATACATTTCTTAATGCCAAATAATGCTTGGTTTACATGTCTACTTCTGGAAGAGTGATGAACAAAACATTTGTGCCAAATTCCTTTTTTTTATATCAGTATTAAATCAGTATTTAATTTATCTGTTTACATTTATATCAGTGAGATGGGGCTCGTTTAGTCCTCGACACAAATGAGTTAAAGTAACTTTAAGGCATTTCCGGTCATCTAGTATCCGTGAAGTGCCTTTATGTTTTCCCAGACTGTTCCTCTTGGCTGTGTGTTCGTTGTTATCTTAGTTTGTGTCAGTGGCTCTGTTGAAATAGTAATTTAATAGTCTGGCTATAGAAGGTCTTAAAATTTGGTCTGTGGGGGGTTTTTATGTCCGCCAGAGCAGATGTAGACTGTCTGTGAGAAGTAGAGGATAAATGAGCCACCAATGATTCATTTCCAAGAATTGAATGAGCTGGAAACCCCTTTTTATAAAGAATGTCTTTATCCTTTGATTATTCACTACTCACAGTAGCCTGTAACGATGTTAGGAATTGGGCTAATTTGACATCCATAGTTTTCTATTTTAAGAGGTATTATTACTGGTGTAGCCAAAAAAGCCTGCTCAGCTCATTAAAATCAGTGTTTCTCAACCACGTCCCTGGAGGAACACCAGCTCTACGCATTTTCCAGGCTGTTTTTCAATTTTTAATAATGGACTTAAGTTCTCGTGAAGACCGTTCTTGCCAGGTTACCTCGGAAGAATGAACTCCGGAGACTGCAAGAACACAGAACGCGTCCTCTGAAAAAAAAAAAATGCTGCGTTCTTCCTGATGGTCACATGACCTTCAGGCATTTTTAACGGAAAATTAATTAAACATTACAGCATTCATACAACGATTTATTGTTTTCCCCCTTTTATTTATATATATATATATATATATATATATATATATATATATATATATATATATATATATATATATATATATATATATATATATATATATATATATATATATATGAGCAATTCCGTGCAAATATCAACCTTGCCATAAAAAAATTAAGTTTTCACAAAAATACGGAAACTGTTTCTGGGTTTTTTGGGTAAGCAAGTCGTTTACAGTCCTAGAAATATTATATTATAATATTATAATATTATATTATATAATATAATATTATATATTTTTTAGAAATATTAAAAAATGCATCTGTCAATGTTTTCAAACTATTCTATTTGATTTACTAAAGTCACACAAGTGGCATTTTCACATCTGTCACATCCCTAACAACACATTTTTTTCTCATAAATGTAAAAATATTACATAAAATAAAACCAATAATTTTTGTTTTATAGAGAGCCAACTCTTATCCTGTTGGTTATCATTGTTTCTTTTTGATTGTGCAGTTTAATTCACAGAATTTCTACCAAGTCTGTTGCATTCTATAAACCCGCAGACATTTTATGTCACATCCATAACGTATGTTTATTTTCCTCATTTTAAGTACAAAACATGTTTACAGATTGATATTTTCTGATCTCTTAACTCTGCGGTTAGTTGTTCCGGAAAAAATAAACAAAAGTTTCAATATAATGTTAACATATACTTTCTATGCGAATTTATGTTTTGAGTTTTTACTGCAAATGTCACATCCATAACGCTGGAATTGCATATATATATAATTAATTAATATAATTATATAATTTTAATTATAATTATATAATTAATATAATATATATATATATATAACATTCACAAAAACTTTACAAATATACTTTGCACAATACAAATAAAACACATTTCAGCCAGTAAACACCCTTAATGTGTTTTGCCTTTATAAGATTTTCATAATAATGTTTACTTTCACTGTCTCATTTAGGGAAACTCCTTAGATAAATAAGTTATATCTCTGAACTTTAATCATAAACAGGTATAAAATGCTGCACTTCCCACCTCCTTTTAACAGCCACAATGACTTCTAGAACTTCTAGACTGAAAAATGTGCTGAAGTCTGCATTGATGCATTCTCGATATCAAGAACGCATCCGGGAATTTTCATACATCCTCCGTTCTTGTGGTCTTGAGTTTTGGAACTGAACTTTGGCAGTTGATGATGACGTTACACGATAACACGAGGACACAAGAACGCATATTGAGACACAGCCCATGTCTCCTTAACCAATCACACCCAATTCATATCATCAGATCATTAGCAAAGACCTGTAATGGGTGTGACAGACAAAGGAGACATCCAAAACATGCAGTGTTGGTGGTCCTTCAGGAACGTGGTTGAGAAACACTGATTAAAATCATGATTGGGTGCAAAGCTCTACTTTTTGTTTGATTGATGAACCTGATAAATCCAAATTGTGTGTTAATACAGCTGATTCAGATTTAATGACTGGATTCTGCCGTTTTTTATTATTATTATTTTTTTTGTGGGAATCATAGTGCCCTTGATGGTATTAAGTATAAACCAGGGGCGTTGCTAGACATAAAGCTCTACTGGGGCACGTACCCCCTTCCCTCGCCCATTCCCCCCCATTAGTGTATTTATAAATACACTATATATATAAATACACTATATAAATACACTATATATATAAATACACTATATAAATACACTATATATATAAATACACTATATATATATATATATATATATATATATATATATATATATACATACATATATACATATGTATATTATATTTACTATAAATAAAAGTATTCTTACTATTATACAATTATTCTTCAAAATAATCTTAAATGTAACTGGAAAACAATGTTAAGACAACTGGAGTGATATGCTGAGATCATTTAAGAAATTACTTTTGCATACATATTAATTTTATTTGAATGAAATTCTATAGACAATTCAATAAAATACAAAAACAGATGTGTTATAGAATTATCTGCCGTCTTAGACTTGACACATGGCAGAGAATTAGGTTTAAGTCTTACCTCCTTGACTAGTCATCCCTCCTTTTTGCTTCATACAAAAAATCTATGAGGAGGCATGCTTAGTAAGATCACCATCATATTGTTTAAACTTTAGTTTTGTCCACTTGCTAAACAAAATGTGCGAGGGGCGCGCGTGCGAGAGGCGCGCATGTTCTCTGCGCACACGCGGGGAGATGCGTCAGTTTGCTTTTTAAATACATTGCTTTTACCAGCGTTGGTTCGGTTGCACATAGAGAATAACGTCTTTACTTCTGAATTACCACTCTGAATAAATACACTTGCATATGAAGTAAATCATATCTCAATGCATTTACTGGGGCACTGGAGATTTTTACTGGGGCACGTGCCCCAGTGAATTGGGTCTAGCGACGCCCCTGGTATAAACACTTAAATTAATAGTCAAATGTTTGCTTGCTTTTCCTTAAGTGCCCAGCACAAAACCGCCTTTGCTCTGCTGACATCTCATGTTTGTTTTGGTCCTCAGATAAAGTGTCACAGTAGCAGCCGGTGGTTTAGGATGGATGTTGGTGGTCTGTTATATTAAATGCGATCCGTGACAGGTGGAAAGTGTGGCATCAGGCACAAATGCAAAGACTGTCCCTTAGAAAATTATTAAAAAATAATTAAACATGAAGCTGGTTTGTAAATTAAGCATGCATTTGGAAGCAGGCTGGTTGATTTGATTAGCTTTTATTTTTTTGAAGTACAAAGCAAATTGGAGCCAAATTAAACATTTTGTACATCTCATCTGGTTATTTTTAGAGCAGGGTTTCCGCAGTGCATGACATTTCTGGCATGGAATTTTAAATGGTCTATTCCAGACATTGAAAGTCAGGGTATTTAATATTTTTTGTCCTGGTAATGGAATATCATGGATTTTTGTTTGTCATTTTAAATTGTCAAAATGTAAAAAAAAAAAACAATTCAAATTGTTTCAGATGTTTTGTCCTACATTTAAATATATTACAAAATTATGATTTTGTTGTTTGGTTTTGCTAAAAATGAATGGAGATGAATGAGCTGGAAGTCTAGACACATTTTACAGATTTTTTTACCATGGCCTTAAGTGAAAAATAAGGTTAGGTCATCAAAATTCAGCTTTTTAGTCAGTGAAAGTCAGGCAATTTGATAATTTGCATAGAGTGGGAAACCTGTTTTGTGGTCAAAATTCTATTTATAAGTGAACAATGTTGTTCCTGACTTTATGGAGTAAATGCCAAAAAACGATTATAGTTGAAAGGGAAAAAAACATTCAGCCCAATTATCTTTATGTCTGTTAAAACAGCACAAAACACAAATCATCCCTTCACTGACAGCTTAAATATTTTAGGGAGCTTAACATATCTAGAGAATGGAGTCATTCTGCCCCACCCCTTGGAACGTTGTGTGCATTCTTCGCCCATCCTCCCGCTCCATTGCAATTCGTTGTCTTGATTAATCCTTTTGTGGGAATTCCATGGCTTTGATAGAAATTCAGGTTTATTAAATTGCTCTGGACTGCCGTAAAAGATGAATGTGCTCCTTTTATATTGTTTAGAAGCCAATCAGAATCACCTAAGAACACAAAGTCCCTTTCGGTTTTGCATAGTATTTGAAGTGATGTCACGTTTGTAAACTTATTGATGTTTTAAAAATTGATTGTTGCTTTTTGTGTGATTGAGAACTGGTTTTAGCTCATTTTTATACATCCATATATCATATGAAGGTTATTCTGGCAGTCAGTGGATAATTTCTAAGCTCTTGCTTTATGATTCAACACATGCCAGATTTCCGTGAAATACTCTGGCTCAAGCTATAAACCATAGCACAAAAGCCATGCCTTCTGTAGAGGAACGCACACTTTCAGGAGGTGTTTTACGGCCCTAGCAGGCGCTCTCCGCTGACCCGTGTGAGTCGGGCTGAGACGTCTGTCCAGTTCTGGTCAAGGATGTTGACGGTAGCTGTGTGAGGTGAAGTGTTTGTGTGGCAGATCAATGGTGTGTGAACAGGAGGTAGCAGCAGAGTGAGGTCATCTCTCTGGGGAATGATTCAGTACTGCCGCTTCATCGGGCAGGAAATCACAAAATCACCCCCACTCATGCTGAGAGCCCAACATCATGGGAAGTTTGGGAACTCACTCAAAAAATTAAGTTTGCGTCTTGTTTAAACTATTTATTTAACATGAGTTGAACTAACACAATTCTTAAGGGTTTTTTAGGCACAAATTAATTGTTTTTGTTCAATCCACTTAAATTTGTAAAAACTATTAAGTTAACTTGATCAATTTGTGTTGGGACAACATGAAGGAATTGTGTGGAACCCAGCATTTTTTACAGTGTAGGACAAACATTTTCGAGCTTTACGATTATAGAATATGACCAGCGAAAACAGAAATGCCAGTAACAGCACTCACCTCTTCACCCTTCACCCTTGTGTATTACACATACAGCAACAAGCAGAGGACACTACAGTTTGACAAATACTGCTGCTGTTGGGCAACAAAATATACTTTGAGGCTTTTTTAGTCAAGAATGTAGTTGTTCAGATTGCAACAATGCAGTTGATTTATAAGGATAGTGCCTATTTTAAAATATTTATCATTTCTGAGAGACAGCGCGTCAGTGGCCATTAGCCTGTCTTTGAGTAAAGACGGTTGACGATGTTCATCCACAATATGACGAAAGAGATCGCATAGTAAGCCCTAAGAGAAAACAGCATAATTTCAAACTACAGCTGATCAACTCATTATTAAACAGGTAAATGACTTTCTAAGTCAGTCTCTCTCTTTTGTATGTTGCAGTGCTGTATTTATATCATATTAATATTGTGATCTCCCGATTGCAACAGAGAAATACTGGGAGATATCTCTGTCATTTCATGCCGTTCAGCCTTATAACCTAAAAAAATGTCCACAAAATCACTTGTTTAGTCATCACTTTAGATATTACGCTAGAGAATCATTTAAATACTAGCTCTAAAATGATGTTGGTAACGGCTTCTGCTGTTTTGACGTCAGCTGCAGATGTGAATGAATGGCGGAAGAAAGTAGTTCCTAATACAAAAGGGTTTTAAAACTCATCGTGTTTGGTTTTCCTTTTTTATACACACGATTATGCCGTCGTACTGTTGTATAAACGGAATATCACACTCGTAGCAGTGCGATGTGGCTGTATATTGTCACTGGTGTGACACCTGCGGCCTCGTGCCAACACGCCTCCCACCAGTGCTGATATACAGCCACATGGCACTGCCACGAGTGTGATAGATAGATAGATAGATAGATAGATAGATAGATAGATAGATAGATAGATAGATAGATAGATAGATAGATAGATAGATAGATAGATAGATAGATAGATAGATAGATAGATAGATAGATAGATAGATAGATAGATAGATAGATAGATAGATAGATATGGTGGCGCGGTGGGGAGCATTGGTGGTTCAAGTTGTGTCAGTTAGCATTTCTGTGTGATTCTTCCTGTGTTCGCGTAGGTTTCCTCCGGGTGCTCCAGTTTCCCCCAAAAGTCTAAAGACGTGCGCTATAGGTGAATTGGGAATATAAGCTAAATTGTCCATAGTGTATGAATATGTGTGTGAATGAGAGTGTATGGGTGTTTCCCAGTAAATGAATATTTATAAAAATAAAAAATACATATTTATTTACTTGCTTACTTAATTATTTATTCATTTATTTATTATGACAGAAGTTCTGTGAAAGGCTTGGCTTAGTTGTCAATTTTAGGCTTTTGACTGTCTGATTTCTGTTCCTGCACCCCATGACTGCATTTGTTGCTGAAATGATGATTCATTCAGTCTGTACCATAGCAATGAGGATCAATGGGCTAATGATGCGTACAAGTTTTTCAGGCTTGCCAGTTTACTTGAAATATGTTATTCTGCCTTTTCCTCTAAGCTAGCAAGTTATTTCATCATGATGCACATGATTGACTTTCAAAAGATCTTGTTTCCACCAGATAGATAGATTCAATTGGACCAATGCTGTCAATTATGCGGTAAATAGAAGCATTTCTTAGTGACGGTCTGTTTATTGTGTGGCTTTGTAAATGTCTATCTAGTGTACAGACAAATGGAGCAGTTAACTCAGCCAGCCAAGACACTATGCATTCAGAAACTGAACCTCAAAAGACCCAGTGACGCAAATGCTTAATAAAAGCATGACTGTCCCATCTTGCTGTTTTAGATATTGTCTGTTCCCTTGTGAAATAATACTCTTTAATATACAGTTCAGAAGAGTGCTGATGAGGATGTTAAATGAAATAGTTTTAAATAGATAATTGGTTGTTAATTGCAATTAAATTAAAATGCTTTATAAATATTTTTTTACTAAATGCAATTATCTAAGTTAAATGCAATTAAGTGCATCTTTATTAGGGTGGGACAGTTTATGAAAAAAAAAACTTCACAGTTCAGTACCTGTATGGATTGTTGTTTTGTTTTGTTTTGTTTTGTTTTGTTTTGTTTTGTTTTGTTTTGTTTTGTTTTGTTTTGTTTTGTTTTGTTTTGTTTTGTCGTTTTTTATCTGTATTAAACTGTGATAAAGCAAGAAACATTTTGCTTGCCTAACCATTTTCCTGTATATTATTATTATTATTATTATTATTATTATTATTATTATTATTATTATTATTATTTTATTATAATTTTTTTAAATCAGTATCTAATTTGCTAGTAAATAAATTCAAATTGGCCTTGAAAAAACATGTTCGGTGCATCACTAATGATAATGTGCTTGAAAGTGCACTGTGCACTATTTAAATATACTTTTATATGTACTAGTGCAGGGTGACACTGTGGCTCAGTGGTTAGCACTGTCGCCTCACAGCAAGAAGGTCGCTGGTTTGAGTCCTGGCTGGATCAGTTGGCATTTCTGTGGGGAGTTTGTGTGTTCTCCCTTTGTTCACATGGGTTCCCCTCACAGTCCAAAGACATGCCCTATAGGTGAATTAAATAAACTAAATAGGCTGAAGTGTATGCGTATAAATCAGTGTGTATGGATGTTTCCCAGTACTGGGTTGCAGCTGGAAGGGCATCAGCTGTGTAAAACATATGCTGGATAAGTTGGTGGATCATTCCGCTGTGGTGACCCCTGGTAAACAAAAGGACTAAATCAAAGGAAAATGAATGAATGTTCTAGTGCAGTGTTTCTCAACCATGTAGCTGGAGGACCACCAGCTCTGCACATTTGCTTTGTCTTTTTAATCAAACACACCTGATTCAGATCATCAGCTCATTAGAGACTGAAAGACCTGTAATGGGTGTGATAGACAAAGGAGACATCCAAACCATGCAGTGTTGGTGGTCCTCCAGGAATGTGGTTGAGAAACACTGTACTTGTGTAAATGTACTTGCATGTGTTTTTCTTTTTTAAACAATGGTTGCCTTTCCTCTGAGTTACGCCTTTATAGAGTCTCTTGTGCTCCAGACGGGAGGATTTGGATGTGAGTGTTTGTGTGTGTGCGTGCGTGCGTGCGTGCGTGTGTGTGTGTTCATGGGTGTGTAATTTTTGTGAGCTGCTCGGAGTATTGATCTGAAATGCAGCTTGGTCTTCCTCTGGCATCTGGGTGCGGACACAGATGTGCACTATTGAAGACCTGAGGGACTGTCTGAGACAGATCAATATGTAGGTCAACACATAATGCCAGGATTTTCATTTAGTTCCTTTTGTTTGTGATTAATAGATACATAGTTTAAATTAGTAAAAAGGCATTAACAGCAATGGAAGCTGAGTATGGACCCTTTTCACATTTCTGGGTTTCTCAGTAGTGGAAGTCGTTGTAGTTGGGTAAACCTAGAGCGCAGTGAATGGGAGAGTACAACAAATATTTTTTTTACAAGAAAATGTTGGTGTTATCAAGACTTTTAGAAAAAGGAAAACAACATGTTTGAGATTGTGACCGCAGCCAGAAGAGAGAACTACGTCAAATTTACTGTCCTGTACATAGACTTTGCATTTTATATGCCTTGCACAAGTGGTAATTCATTTTTTTTACTTTATGCGAAGATAATATAATACATACGTAAATACATATACAGTTGAAGTCAGAATTATTAACCACCCCCTTTAATTTTTTTTCTTTTTTAAATATTTCCCAAATGATGTTTACCAGAGCAAGGAAATTTTCACAGTATGTCTGATATTTTTTTTTCTTTTGGAGAAAGTCTGATTTGTTTTATTTCGGCTAGAATAAATGCAGTCTTTAATTTTTTAAAAACTGTTTTAAGGTCAAAATTATTAGCCCCTTTAAGCATTTTTTGATAGTCTACAGAACAAACCATCGTTATAAATTGACATGCCTAATTATCTTATCCTGCCGAGTTAACCTAATTAACCTAGTTAAGCCTTTAAATGTCGCTTTGTGAGGTTTATTAATAAACTAATTTCGAGAGGATCACGTGCTTATGATTTATCACAGCCGGTCTCGTATTAAGCTAATCAGTATCATCCAATCATATGAGCCATAAGCTACTATAAATAACCACAGTTTTCAGTCCACTTTATCTTCGTTTGGAAGAAACCCCCCTTCCTCCCCATTCTCCACTTTCACCTTATATCGGGCAGCACGGAGGCCCAGTGGTTAGCACTGTTAGCCCCACAGCAAGAACACTGCCAGCCCTGGTCCTGCCAGGTTGGTAGGTGTTTCTGTGAGGAGTTTGTATGTTCTCCCCGTGTCCGCGTGGGTTTTCCCCGGGTTCTCTGGTTTCCTCCCACCATCCAAATATATACATCATGCATAACAATCAAGCATTTGTCTAGCCCCCTTTTTTCCTCACGTGTTCCCTTAGCTACTGCAGACGGGGAGTTCTGAGATCCACCGAGCTCAGGCTCCCCTCTCGCTCTGCAAACGGGAGGAAGCCCCGGGCTCGAGGATCCCTTGAGCTCAGGGCTCTCTCCTGGGACAGCATGCCAAACAAGCTTTTGATAAATCATCAGCTAAGTGTGAACTCTTGAAAAGCTGTATAGAAGTGTCTTGAAAAACATCTAGTCAAATATTATTTACTGTCATCATGACAAAGATAAAATAAATCAGTTATTAGAAATGAGTTATTAAAACTATATGTTTAGAAATGTGTTGTAAAAATCTTCTCTATTAAACAGAAATTGGTGGAAAAAAAATAATAGGGGGGCTAATAATTCAGGCGGACTTCAACTGTAAATGTACATATACTTTTTAAAAAATCCAAATTATTCAAAACTTTGAGCCGATGACTGGTAAATGCGTCATAACAGTGTTGTGAAAAAGTCCACATTGTTAGTTAGCTTTCTGGAGGAAACTGAATTATGTTATGCTCGACACTGTGTATATGAAGTAGCCTTTGTATTCCTTTAATGTTATGGTTCATTTTCTTATGCTATAATATATTTAGTATATGTGCATCCCTAAAATGTGCCACTTAAATACTTAATTGCATCAAATCATGGCTAGGACCGTGTGCCAGAGTCGTACTTAAATATAAAACAAGGCATTCACATTTTAAAGGCGTAGTATGGCATGTTTAATTAGGCCACATACAAGATGCCTCACAGCACTGTATGTCTGCTGTGCAACCCCCTTTAGAGTTTGTCAAGATCAGGTGGTGTACGTCACTGATATTGGCTGGGGGAAGATCCTAAAAGCAGAATGTCAGCACATCTTGACAGCTGAGAGTTTACCAGAAATGCCCAAGCTGGCTTATCAAGATCTAGAAAGTTACTCTGTGCATATTATATGTGCAATATTATATGTGCAATCCAGAACCAAATATAGCAGCAGTATGTATGTGGCCTAATTAAAGTAAAATATATGACAGTATATTAATTGTTAGAAATATTCATTCTAAAAAAAATAATTATCATTGTCAGAGGAATTAATTATAACTGAGGAATGTGACCAAGAGCTGATTTTGGCACAGGAAACTGACTAAATTGAGTTGTAGTGTACAACGTAACAGCTTTTGATTTATTAAGCCACCAGTATTGCATATCTACTGCATTTGTGCATTTATCATGTCCAGACTTCATGAATCAGTATCCTGCAGCAGTCCTGCATGTACAAGGATGATTTAATCCACTATATATCTTGTAAGTGGACTCTTCTAAGTACAAGAACCTAACACAGACCTGGCAAGAGGCCTTCATTTTATTTCAAAATCAAATGCAGGCTTATTTGTAAAGCAGCAGAGCTTACATTTTATAACTCAGCACAATATAACTTGCTTATATGGGTACATGAAAATTAGAGAGGCCAGAAGTGTTTTATGTCTCTTCTCTTTATGATGTTGTGCAATAGTCCTATTACTGTTTTTTTTCCACTTCTACCATCCCCCAACCTCAGTTTGATTTTGTAAGTCGTTTTATGGATTTATTGAGCAGTAGCCATTCCACTGCAATCCATGGTGTTAAACTGACTGATAAACTACTTTTAACAGTCACTACAACACTGCGTCTTATCATGAATCAAAGCAGAGTTCAGAGATCATTGTCTCAGAGTAAGGGCCTACTCGCACTATGCTATCCGAACCGTGCCCAGGCCCGTTTCCCGGATCGTTTGAGAAGTCTGAGTGCGCTGAATCGGGCTCAGGCGCGGTTCACTTGGGCTTTGGCGCGGTACGCTTGTGAGTGCAAAACGCGCCTAAGCCCGAAACTGAAAGCGAGACGTGACTTTTAAAGGGACTGTTTCACATGGATTTATTAATCATTTTTACCGCTCAATGAACGCAAACTGTCGTAGTTTATTAAAGACGGACCAAGGCGCGACGTTAAGGTGCGACGCAATTGTTGTTTGCTAGTTTCAGTTCGACGCAACTGTCATTTTGACGTTTTGCACCACGCAGATTAAATAGCAAATGTATTTGTGCTCATATGTGTGCCCATAGGCGTTCTGGTCTAAAAAAGGAGGTGTGTTGAGGTGCATTGCTGGTGCGTTGTTATTTTGAGGAACTAAAATAGACTGCTGAGAGCAGGTCTAAAGTCCAGCGCAGAGCGCGTTAATTGTGCGCCTCCCATACACATTGCTTAATACACACACGATGTAGAGCAATATGCAAATATCTTTACAAATGAAAAAAATTTAAGGAATAAAATATTACAAAAATTATTATTTTCTACATAAATATAAAAACCACTGCTTTCATGCCTTCTTCATCTCTTTTTCAGTTTATTCATGACAATTATTTTGTATAATGTTATTATTAGTAGTAGTAGTATTTATTATGTGCATATTTATATTTGTTTTATTAAAAACAAGCTTAGATCTGTCCACCTGTTATATGGGGCATAGGGCGTGTCTTTGGATATAACTAATTTTTTTGACCACACTTCGTTATTATTGTTCATTTATTCGTTTGCTGGAAATTAGAACTGAATTTAGAAATAGCTTTAAAACAAATCTTTGTGCTTAACAAACAAAATTAATTATGTAGGCTAATAAACGTCTGTGCGTACAACAAGTTTCCTTATCCATGAAAGAGAGTGAAAGTAAAGAATGAGGAGCCTCATTCTCTCATTCTCACGCTGCAGATGGTCTGTTTAACTGTTTTCTTGCTAGTGAAGCGCTCAGTTTTTCCACTTACAAAGTCTGCCATGCAACTGACTCTTGAAGGGAATGGGAGATGAGACTCTGATTGGTTTATTCACAAAACACACCTATAACTCATTAAGAGAATAAGCTCAACACTGTTAGATCAAATAGCAAAAGTGGATTCTGACATGCCCTTAATGCCTGCCCTGCGCTTTAGACTTTGCACCTAGATCGTCAAAATAGAGCCCTTAAATGACCATGCCATGCTGTATCTTTAGAAAGCAATCAGAAATAGCATTAAATGACCTTTTTTGTGTGTGTATGAACCGAGTATGCCACATTCCTCGACATCTGTGGTCAAAAAATGTAAAAATAGAAAGCAAGGGTGACCATTTGCATGCCTAACATACCACTGAACTCATGATTACAGGAATCAGCAGTCTGCAGTGGGCCACTTTCTACACATTTGTTAAATGTTTGGGAGCTTGTTAAATCACTAAAACTATGCTGGAAAGAAAGTTTACTGCACCTTTATGATGAAGTGTAGCATCATATAAGCATGACTACCAAAACAGAAATCATTTTCTTCTGCAATCGAACAGTGGTTTCTCATTATTTTATTCAATCATTTTCATTACCTCATTTTAATTATAACACCTAGACTATAAGTCTACTTTTAAAAATGAATTTGTGGAAGTGCAGGACTCTAAAACAAACTAATGAAAGTGAAAAGGTGACTCCAAATTGTGGAACCTGCCAAAGCTATTCTCACTGCAAAGCCATTCAAATAAGGAAATCTTAAAAGAATAATAATAAAACGTAAAAATACGGTAAGAAAAAACATCATTAAACATCTGACAACAATTTTTCGTCATGTCAGGTTCCTGTTAATACGAAAAGCAATGTAGAAATGGCAGAAAGCGTGTGGAATGGTTGTTGTGTGGCTCATCTGTCCCACTTTAGTGAGTTTAGATTTTAAGAAGAGGTAATTTACATATCTTACACACCAGAACAACATCACAGCTTCTGTAAATTACTCTGCCTTTTGCCACCATCGTTGTCAGCAAAATATGTTAAGGGGTCAAGAGTGGGTCATAGGTCATGAGGTTATCTTTCTCTAGAGGATTTATCTCCTGAAAATGGCATCATTTCAGCCTACATTGTTTAGCTCTTACATGCATTTACGGTTTAGAAATGTTGGCTTTAGGAAGTTTTTTTTAAAGAAGTTTCTTGTGCTTCATTACTCCATTCTTGCTCATTTGGTGTTTTAGAAATACTTCTTAATACTGCAGGGCTGTTGAATACTTAATTCTGATTGGTTGATGCAGGTATATTTACAGTTTGCTGTTAGTAGAGAAGCTTCTGCCAAATATTGTCTTGCAATCTCCGATCAGTTAAATGAATTATTTGAAATATTTTAAAGGGGTGTCACTGTGGCTCAGTGGTTAGCACTGTCGTCTCACAGCAATAAGGTTGCTGGTCGAGTCCCGGCTGGGCCAGTTGGCATATCTATATGGAGTTTGTATGTTCTCCCCGTGTTCGTGTGGGTTTCCTCCGGGTGCTCCTGTTTTCCCCACAGTTCAAAGACATGCGCTATAGGTGAATTGGGGAAAACTAAAATTGGCCGTAGTGTGTGAATGAGTGTATCTGAGATTTTCCCAGTACTTAGTTGTGGCTGGAAGGGCATCCGCTGCGTAAAGCATATGCTGGAATAGTTGGCGGTTCATTCTGCTGTTGTGACCCCTGATATATATATATATAAGGGTCTAAGCTGAAGGAAAATGATTGAATGAATGAATATATTTGATGTTAATTATCATTGGCACAAGCATCTATTACTAGCTCTACAATGGTATTTTGGAATTAACAATGGAGGCTTGGAATGAGATGCAACAGAAACCAGTCCTACACATACAGTAAGAGCTTTTAATGGGGGGAAACATATTTAAATGTCTTCTATAAAATAAATGGAAAAAGATAAATGTCTTGAAAATTCTAATAAAATAATTTGGGGAGTGATAACCATAACTCCAAAGTGGAATAATTGATTAAAGTCAGTTGAATTTTTCAATATAATGCATTATTCCTAATAATACAACAGCTCATTAAATTATTTATTACTTGACAATTTTGGAAAAAGCAGCTGCTTAATATTTCTGTGGAAACCATGATAAAATATTTTCTTTTCTTTTTTCTTCAGAGTCAAAATGTTTTATTTAACATAGAAATGTTTTGTAGAATTACTTTTCCGTGACTTTTTATCAAATGAATTCATCCCTCCCAAATAAAAGTACTAATTTGAATAATAAAAAATATATAAAAATCCAATCCCATCTGATCTTTTATGAAGATCTCCGCCTGAGCTCCTGTTTGGAGAGTAAACACTGTAGATGAGATGATGTCTCCTCAGGCATTTCAGCAGTGCTGGATAAATGAGACAGTGGGTGTGTCTCTATAGAAATACAATGCTTTGAAGCTCTTTACAGGTGCAGTGATGAACCCCTCACGTTATCTCTCTGCCCTATTCATCTATCCAGTTTTGAAGTGGTTTAAGATAACTCACACAGAACTTTTGACTTTTAATAGTATTTCCTCAATGTCCTTCATTTTCTTTACCCATAACAGCTCTTTGAAACTCTGGTAGTTACTTGAACTCTCCCATAAACTTAACAATGTGTCTTTAATTTGATCTCAGACAATAGGCTTTGTCAAGGCAGTGTGTACAGTGATGGCATATGAAGAACAAAGAAATCAGCTTTTTTATTTTGCGGTGTACCTTATCTTTCTTTTTCTATATAGTAGTTTCAAAGTTGTTTATTTTTGGCCAGGTGAGCATTCAAAAGCTTTCGGTGTGCAGAATTCATCTACGTTTCCTCAAGCTATTGTTCAGTCTGCCTTATACTGGAGCAAGTTTCCGTTCGTATTGTGCCGAGAGTCTTTGAATGAGATGAGATGAAAGCCGCGGTAAGCGGTCTGTGCTGCAGCAGTGGAAATGAGAGGAGTCTGATTCTCATGACCTTGGGCTGTTGTCTAGTCAGCTCCACTGGATCCCAGTGACATTCACAGAGATCCACACTGTCTCTACTTTGTCCGATTGTAAATACATGCATCTCTCTACACACATGTATTTACAACCCAGGCTCGTTCTGATTACGTACCCCTATAACCATATCTGGACAGAGCAAAATACGTCGCAGGAGCTATGTTTTGTTGCAGTTTTTGTTTTCACAAATCCACCAGAGGCCGCTGTGTATGCTTTTTCAGATCTCAAATTTTTGTGGCGAGTGCCATTCATACCTACTGTTCTCATGTAAATCCACCAGAGGCTGCTGTCGACTGACTGACTTGATTGACCAACTGACCGATTACGCCACCCTCCCCCTTCCCTAAACCCAAACAAAAGTGTTTTAAAAAGCATCGATTGACCCACCCACACACTTCACTAAACCCAACCACAGTGTTTAAAAACGTAATCCCCTTATTTTTTACTAGGTTTTTAGATTTTACCATATTCTCACCCTGTTATTTACTTATTTACTTTTTTGTTTTTGTCTTACCTGCTTTCTGGAACCGTTCTCCACCAGACTCGAACCCCATTGTCTCTGTCAACTCTGCTCTGCGTCTCAAGTCCATCGACGTATATGTCGAGATACTGGACAAACTGGTTACAGCAGAAAAGCCGTCCATACGGAGGTAATCGGTCAGCTGATAAGCGAGAAAATCGCCCCCTATCGTTCGTTTTAGAGATGAAATGCAGCCATACATAGCTCTGGCTACATAATTCGTGATCTCCAGAAATGTATATAGGGCTACATTTTCAGAATGAGCCTATGTTGTGTACTTATCTGCCTCGTATGGGTCTTAATTAGTAATAAAGACTTCGTTATACAAATGGAAAGAGTAAAAGAGACAAGTAAAAAAGAAACAAGCTGTAAGTAAAAGAGCCAATCACCAGTTGGTAAGATTACTGCAGCAATGTATGGCCAACATTTGCATGTTGGTATAATTGAACATCAACATCACCCATGAATTAAAATCTGCAATAATAATCTGCAGCATTCATAAATTGTTTTACTCTCAAAAGCTTGTTATATAACTAGATATGTAGAGTCGGGAGCAAACTTTGAGGTTGGTCTGACTAGGGGTGGTTGCTATGGTGTTTATTTAATTGATAAATGTTTTAGCAAAAACGTATTTTTATACTGTATCTGCATTTATTAGCATACAGTAAAAGTAATGGTATGGTATAATATAATATTATTAAAATTTAAAATGTTGTATTTTAAAATGTAATAAATATATGTGGTAGCAAAGTTTAATTGTCTACAGCTGCAATGCTTAATGTAGTCAGCAAATATACAGGTGTGCATTTAATGTAATGTAATAGAGGGCTCTGGGCTGTGACTAAACGGTCACATTTTCCGGCCTTTTTTTCTGTCAGTGTGGCTAAATTTTTGTTGGAGATTGTTAGAATTTGCACACGCAGATTACAGCAGATTTTTAACCCATCGAGTCAATTTTTTTACTTGTATAAATGTGTGTAAATTTACTTTTATTGAGTTTTTATATTAATTTCAGTAATATTATTGACTAATGGGAAAATGTTCATATAATTTAGTTACAATACAGTTTGTAAAGTCATATCTTTCAGTAGATATATTATATGAGAGACTTGCTTTGTTTACCAAATAAGTGGATCTAGTTGCATTTGCATCGCTAACATTAAATAAAAGTTAAATATGTATTATTATTTTATTTCATATATTAAGCTTTTAGTTACGATACTCCCAAAATCATTCCTCGTAACTCTTAACAAAATAGTTTTTAACAAAATTCTGCACAAAAAATGTCGGTAGATTCTGTCTGGCACTAGACATTGTTATGTTGCAAGTAGTGACTCGCAGAACTCATAAGCAAATTCTGTTGCGCAAGATATATTACTAAACAAACCAATGATAAGACTGCAATGTGCAAACTATAGCAAATGCTTTTCCATGGATCACTTGTTTACCACTAAATAATGTTGTGAAAATCAGTGTGAGCATTCAAGTTTTATAGAAACCCCAATTAAAGTTAGACTACTCGTTTATAAAGTTGTGGGTTTGTTACTTTGTCACTTGCGGTTATTGTGACCTTTAAATTTATAAGATGGGCCTGTTCATTGTTTTTACAGATTGTACAGTTTTCTTGTACCATCTAGATTGTCGATTGATTTACATCTACCCAAATCACGATTCTGCTTCTCTTAGCTCAAGCTTCTGTCAAATGTGCATTTCTAATGAGTTCTAGTGGCACCGGTGCCAGTTCTCTGAAATGTTAGTCTGGAGCCCTGCATTATCAGGATATTTTAAGGTCAGACTGCACTTATAATATGCTGTAATATTTGTTTATGCACATTATTTGCCATTGCACCTTCACTTCTGCACCCTGAGAACTTCTGCTCTTTCTGTGTTCACTCCACATGCTTTTCATGCCTGGCCAACAGGTCAGCTTAACATAACCAGCAGGGCTCTTTGTACTGAACAGATGATCCCCTCTGGAACTTGTGCTGTTGAGTCAGCACTTGCCCCCTCTTGGCAGGTGTCTTGTCTGGACCCAGTCAGACCATCAGGCGATGTAAGTTCAGAGACAAATGGAGTTTATAATCCCCTTGAGCATGTGAGAAGTAAAAGGATAAGGAGTTTGTATAACAAGAGAAGCTGTCATGCCTTAATCCAACCCATGAGAAACCTCACTGCTTAACTCACAACACAATCAGACAAGGGGAATCCCAAAACATGTTAACACCTTCTACAGTAGGTACTACAGGTGGTAATTTAACGCATCGATGCACAAATTATTAGATCTTATTCAATCTCATTACCTTGAGGCTAAGAGTAAAGGAAAAGAAAAAACACAAA
This sequence comes from Danio aesculapii, assembly GCF_903798145.1. Classification (NCBI taxonomy): domain Eukaryota; kingdom Metazoa; phylum Chordata; class Actinopteri; order Cypriniformes; family Danionidae; genus Danio; species Danio aesculapii. Next base: position 42,857,055 of record NC_079457.1, read on the forward strand.
TGTGTTAAACTCGTTTTTTACTGTATTATTGCCAATGTGTGAATAGCATAAGGAAACTAAAATCAAGACCTTCCCCGACTTCCTTGCCTGTTCATGAAAAATTGTGAACAGGGGTCCGTTCTTTGTATGTGGATTACTTAATTAGCTGGATTTGGTTATTGACGATTTGGCACGATCTAGGATTGTTTCATCCTCATATCAAACTCATCCAAGAGTTGTTGTCATAGCAACAGTTCTGGTAGCTTAAACCTGCTCAGGAGCAGGCTTATTTCATATAAACAGGATTAGATCGGGTCTTTTCAAGCAAAGGTAATACTGAAAGTATGTACCGAATGCTGAAATTTTCATACAGTAGTAGTTACAGTTGAGAAAATAATAAAATAATAATAATAATAATAATAATAATAAATATAGTTACAGTTTAAGTTTAAAGTAAATAGAAAAAAATCTATAAATAAAACATAAATGCAATATGCACTGCTAAATAAAAGTACAAAAACAGTCACAGGGTCATTCTCCTCAAGGGGATCAAAAAACATTTATTAATATGGACTTCTCACATACAAACGCGTACTATTTTAAGGTACCGATCCAGCTTTAGTACAATTTGTGTATGATAGTAGACATGCACAATATTCGACTGTTTTATTTTAAGGAATAATAATTTTTGACAACTAATATGACGGTGATTTGATGCTTTGCAAAAGTTGCAGACACCTTTATTAATTTCAAATTGCTTTTTTGATGCAAAATTTATTTATACAGTTATTACTTATGTAAGTTAAGAAACTCGAATAGGCCTATAAAGAAAATCCGCTCTAAATGTAAAACTAAATACATTGCTAAATACTCTTGACACATGAAAGTGTAAAGCATGCATCCCACAACAAAGGTGGAAAGTTATTGGGCATCATATTAAACCGTTTACTATGAATTTTATGTAATTTTGCTCACTTGGATAATCGAATTCGTGAACTTGTTTAAAGAACCAAATTAGCCAGAGATCAGTTATCAAGATTAAACAACCCAGGATCTGCAAAATCATCTTAGATCATTTAAGCGAGGTACAAAGAACGGACCCCAGGTTTTCATAATATGTATGTATGTATGTATGTATAGTTTGTTGTGGAAAATATAATTAGCTATAAATCTAAATTTTAATGTTAATGTACAACATCGCAAACTGATAATAAAATAATAATTTGTATTAATTACTGTAGCTCCCTCAATTTACTAGAGAGCGTTCATGATTGACCAAATCACGGCCTCATTTTAGGTAAATTGTGTGCATAAAATACTTGTGTACTTCCTGTCTGCGTACTCATGTTAAATTATAGTTTAGCATTAAGATTTCTCTTTTGTAATGTAGTGATAATAGATATATAACTTACCAATCATCATATCAAGGTAGGACTGTTAATGAAGCAGCCTTTTCTTAAAGATTGTGGATATGATAGTATAGAGGACTATAGCACCAGCATCTGTTAGGAGGTAATGAATATTTCATGCACATATTATACCTAGAACAAGACCACAATTTAGTACAACCCAGGCTCATTCTGATTACGTACCACTGTATACATTTCTGGAGAGAGCAAAATACATCCCAGGAGCTATGTTTTTGTGCAGTTTTTGTTTTCGTGAATCCGAAAACAGTTCTCTCGTGAGTGCTATTCTCATCTGCTGTTCTCACATAAATCCACCAGAGGCCGATGTCGACTGACTATCTACTGACTGAATGACTGACTGACTGACCAATCGACTGATCCACCCTCCCCCTTCCCCATACCCAACCAAGAGAGTTTTAAAAAGTACCGATTCACCCGCCCACCCCCTTCCCTAAACCCAACTGCAGTGTTTTAAAAAGCAATCCAGAAAAAGAGAGGCCCTCACCTGATTTTTACCACGTTTTCAGATTTTACCACATTCTCACCCTGTTAATTACTTTTTTAAATATTTTTTTAGATTTTGTTTTTGTCTTACCTGCTTTCTGTAACCTTTCTTCACTGGACTCGAACCCCATTTTCTCCACTTTGCGTCTCAAATCCACCAACGTACGTGTCGACCTACCGGAAAAACTGGTAACATCGGGATAGCCGTCCATACTGGTAAACAAGAAAAGGAACGGCATCATACTGCCTATAGCATACGTTTTAAAGATGAAATACAGCCATACAAAGCTCTGGCTACATAATTCGTGATCTCCAGAAATGTATGTAGGGCTGCGTTTTCAGAATGAGCCTATGTTGATTTAGTAAATGAGGGAACAAGTGAAATGCATGCCCTCTATTACATCATGAAAATGATTATTGTGTATTTATTTATTTTTGCAAGTGATCTTCAGGGTTTTGTACAAACTAAACTGGTGTTTACAATTCATTAACTAGACTGTAGCAGCCCACCATTCTGTTCCCCCACAGTTTCATAATAATCCAAAATATCTTTTAATTCCTGTTACAACATAAAGGGCATTTACCTTTATTATTTTCACCATGTCTTCAGCATAGTATCTGTCGCCATAACTAAAATTGAAATCACAATAAGCTCAATAATCTTCATATCAAATCACAAGTGACTGTTGAAATTGAAATATTGAAATTGAATGACTTGAAACTGAAGTATTCAGTTCATCATCCATTGTTTCATTGCTTTATCTGAGAACAGCTCAGTTCACAAGCTGAAGGCTCAGAGATGCTGTGCATCTCAGTGCAAGCTGTGTTTTGTGGGTGAATGAAAAAGCGTTTTGACCGATTTGGGTGAGTCAATGACTCAATGATCCATTCATGTAGACATTAGCTTCACTTAATTCGTGAATAAATCAACTGTGGAGAACAAAGCGATTGAATGGATGATTCAGTGACAAAGACAGAACCTTGCTCCCACCTACTGCCTTTTTTAAAAGTAATTTAATCAATAAAATTTAGTCATAAAAATAATGTGATTTCTATAAAAATGACATTATACACATTAATTTTGTGTTATGTCCAGTGACATTAATGTCCAGTCTGCACAGTTTTTCTTTTTTAGGCACTTTTTAGACACATTTAGTAATTTTTTTGAGAAACTATTCGAACAAAGCACAATTATCATGTGTATAAAACTTTTGAAAAAGCAAAGGAAAACGTTTACTCATCATGCATCATTGTACTCATACCTCTTTTAAAACAAACGTCAAACCTCTTTCGTAAACAAAGTAATGAAGTCCACACAATGAAAGTCAAGGCAGTTCCACAGAAGTGAGAAAGTCATACAGGATTGGTGAGATTTTCATTTCTGGGTGGTCTGTCCCTTTAAGAACTGCCTTGTTTTTTCTAGAGTCAGACTTCTGATTCATTGAAAGTAATGAACTCATGCGAGTAATTTTTTTGTGAATTCTCATATTCTCTCTGTCATGTTGTATGTTGGTTTACGTGTTATGCGAGAGCAAACCAATATAAAGATGTAATAAATTTACTGTGTAACATCTTTGTATGATATCACTTTTGACGCTCACTTTACAAATCTTGTAAATATATTTAACCATAACACTGAAGACGAAACCAAGGGAAGTCACTAAAAGGCAAGAGTGAAGAAACTAGCACAAATGAAAGCCTCAAAGATTTTCTCCAGCAGAACCTGGGCTTTTATTTGCATGTTCTACTATGCTTTACAGTCTCCATAGTGATTTTAAGGGAGCTTGTTAGTGTCTTTCAAGGATCTCAGGAAGATTCTCAATGGTCATCAGCAGTGTGTGGATGTTTGTTTTTCTCAAGTCTACTTTGAGTAACAATCTGAACATGCTGTGCCTTTTATATGTCTGTTCAGGATTTCACTGACGTTGTGTTAATAAGCAGTATTAAACGAGTTGTGAATTTAATTGGTTTTAATAACTTTTGTTCTCCTTTGAGTCAGTCGTGGGAATTACAGTATAATTAAACTGACTTCAGATCATGACTATCACATTAAGACACTGGCCTGTTGTGTTTCAGATGGGAGGAGGAGGTTTCCAAACGTCAGCAGATGGAGTCTTTGGTGGAGACTTTACAGGAGGTGAGATCCTAAATTGTTTATATAGTGACTGTTTTGAAGTTTGACATCTATACATCTGCACTGAAGCATGTCTAGCTTTACAGTAGTTAATTCTAGTGTAATTAAGAAAACAGTCCCATGTTTCAGCTCTATATGTTTTTTTGTGTCATGACTTGTTAGGATAACACAGAAAATAGTATCTAATAGTATCTTTTTTAAGCGGACCTATTATGCAAAAATTCCTTTTATAAGGAGTTTAAGCACAGTTGTGTGACAATGGTGTGAGAATACAAACAGTTCGAATGGCAAAAATTCATTCATTTTCTTTTCGGCTTAGTCCCTTTATTAATCTAGGGTCGCCACAGCGGAATGAACCACCAACTTATCCAGCATATGGTTTAACAGCGGATGCCCTTCCAGCTGAAACTCATCACTGGGAAACACCCATACACTCTCATTCACACACATACATTACGGACAATTTAGCTTACCCAATTTACCTATACCACATGTCTTTGGACTGTGGGGGAAACCAGAGCACCCGAAGGGAAACCCACGTGAACACGGGGAGAACATGCAAACTCCACACAGAAATGCCAACTGACCCAGTCGGGGCTCGAACCAGCGACCTTCTTGCTGTGAGGCAATCGTGCTACCCACTTGTGCCACCGTGACGCCCATGTCAAAAATTATTTAATAATATTTTTTATAATCACACTTGTTAAAAATAAACATACTGATTGACATTCCCCCTTTTACGTGTCATTAGAGTGGAAAAGCCTTGCCCATTAGTGACGATCTTGACCTCATTAGCATAAATAGCCCTGAGTAAGAAGCAGCCATCCGCCATTAGTTTCCACACCGTACCTGCTGAAGATAATAACAGCGACTATGAGACATTATAAATGTGGAATTTTAGGATGCTGAAATGAGCACCGTAGTCTCCATAAACTACCTTTTTTTCTGAGCCACTACTTTTGACATTTTCAGGTTTTGACAGAGATGACGTTAGTCCTGTTTTGAATCTACCACTATGCTGTCGCATAAGCATTTGTAGCCCCGCCTTCTTTTAAAGCGACAGTCACCAAAATGGCACAATTTGGATCAAAGCCTAAAAGGGCAGTTATAAAGTTAAATTTGTGTATTTTGAGCTGAAACTTCACATACACATTACAGAGACATTATTTTACATAATGGATACCCTTTAAAGGTGCTTTATGTACGTTTTTGACTCTTCTAAAGCATAAAAATACCATAATATGTTTGCAGATATTTAAGAAACATGCCAAGTGAACATTTTTGTTCATCTGAAAAACAATGCTGATGTCAAATATTCTGCTTTAGATATGTGTTTTCCGTGCCGGAACCCTGTCTTGTTTATGGTTTTCTTAACCTGCCCAATGCCAGCCAATGTCAGGCAGAAAGACAGAAAGAAATTTGCACTGATAAGCAATTTGGCTGTTTGCACCAGACGAAACACGACAGAAATAAATGCAGCCATTCAGAAGCACAGAATATGCACTCACTCATGAAATGGTAAGGTTTATAATCTATTTAATACATAATAAACCTCTTTAACATTATTAAATGTACATGCTGAATCACTGATAGTAATTCACAGTTCTAAGTTCAATTTCAAATGGTTTAATTATTTTCAAGATCTGAGATAACTATCTGCCGCTCCTTTCAGTATATGGCAATAAATGTCATGTAAAATGGCATTCAAACTCACAATATTAGCATTTAGCACTGAATAAAGCACATGAGGTGTACCTGAGGTGATCAGTTTATCCTGTTGTTTACCTGTGATAAATAAAGGCTGTTTAAAATCAACCTTTAGGCTTTATAGTCTTGCTGTTGGTGTCGTCAATCTGGCAACCTGCGCTTGCATTTGTTTTGATCCGGGAATGCAATACCTAGTTCAACCACTGGGTGTCAAACTTACATACTGCACCTTTAACTTAACAAAAGTTAAAAAATCAATATTTGGTTAAAAAATTTATTCAAAATATTCATATTCTAGCCAATTGTCATGTTTCTGGAAGAAAGTGCTATAAATGACACAATTGTAATTTGAAAATTGAAAGAAGTCTTGCCAGACATATAGAATAAAAGTAATTAAAACATTTTACTCAAACTTATACATTAAAATAAATCCAGAGAAACTGAAAACTGTCAAGTTGTCTCTTTTATTCATAGCTCACACTGTTAAAAAATATTCAGAGACGATGTAATTAAGATTTGCTTGATTACTGTAGTTTTCTAGCATGGAAACTACACAAAACCTTTCATTAAAATAATTAGGTAAATGAGTTTAGCTAAAAATAGCCACGCAAACTATCACCTTCATTTTCACCCTTTATTTAGTTTTTTTTTTACAGTGCACTGCTAAATTTTCAAAACACTCTCATTACAGACTGTTCAGTCATCTGAAGCGGCGCAAGGAGAACTGAATGAGAAGGTGGAGCGTCTTAAAACAGAGCTGGTGGTCTTCAAGAGCCTCATGCCTAATGATGTGAGTGTACTTCTATATCTGCTGTTCAATGACATGCAAACATGCAAATCTCCATTTACAACACTGCCTCATTGTAAACAGCGGAAACAACAGTATCGTTTGACTGCAGCTGTGAGAGATTACAAGATTAACTGTCAGGGAAATTAAGATGAACCTGTAGGTAAATTTCTTTGGCATTAAACTGAATAGATAGCTATAGATCAGTGTGGACAAACAGACTGTGAAGCAGTCAGGCAGTTCTGGGCCTGGAACAGATGTATATTGTTCTTTCATGTTGAGTTGATGTTGCTCTGTCCCAGTAATCAAGCAGAGTTGAGTGCTGTTTTTCTGGATGTGTTCCTCACTGTCTATGAACACCAGGAGAAGCCGGGCCATCTGTTGCTGCCGGATGAGCTTTGAGGAGTTTATCTGCCTTTTTAGTTATTTCAGGCTTATAATATAATATAGTATAATGTAATATGCTGCTTTGTTGTTATTATCGAAGGATATTTCTGCAGCTGAACAAAAAATAAAACTTGAACTCAATTCCATCATTTTTGTCTTGGAATTTATAGTTCAGAATTTTTATATCAGAATTGCAAGATTATATCCTTCAATTGCAAGACAGTCTATGGAGACACAATTGTGAGAAATAAAGTTACAGTTAAAGTTGTAAACCGAGAAAAGTCAAGATTGAAAAACATTTGCTACAAAGAAATTGTGAAATTAAATTTTTTGTGTATTTTGCATTTCTGAGAAAAAAAATAAAAATTCCAAGATAAAATATGGAAATTACTTGTTTTTATGACATCATTTTATTTATTATTTTATTTATTTACTTTTGGACAGTTAACCAACTTCCATGTGAAATTACTTACAAACTGTTTAAATTTTAATCATGATAAAAAAGGCAAGTTTATTTATATAGCACATTTCATACACAATGGTTATTCAAAGTGCTTTACATTAACAACAATAAAAGAGACAAAAAAATAAAAATGATTAAAATAATCAAAAATCATTAAAAACAGTCATTTTTTCAGTCATAAAAACAGTCAAAAAGTCATTTTTTAAATCCCAAATGATGCACTGGCAGCTAGTGAAATGTGGAATTAATGAAATTTCTAATATTATAACAAAATAGAACTATAAATTTGAATAAAAAAAAATAAACTAGAAAAAAAACTAGTAAAAATGCCAAAAGCACCTAAAATTAAAATGAATCTAATATAATCTTCTAAAACAATACCAATTGTTACTACATATATATACATATATGTATGTGTATGTATATGTATATATATATTTATATGTGAACTTCTTGCTGTGAGGCGACAGCACTACCTACTGCGCCACTGCGTCTATCTATCTATCTATCTATCTATCTATCTATCTATCTATCTATCTATCTATCTATCTATCTATCTATCTATATATATATATATATATATATATATATATATATATATATATATATTATATATATATATATATATATATATAATATATATATATATAATATATATATATATATATATATATATATATATATATATACAGCAAGAAGTCACTGGTTCGAGCCTCGGCTGGGTCAAAAACATGTGGTTCAGGTGAGTTGGGTAGTATGTGTAGTGTATGTGTGTGAATGAGAATGTATGAGTGTTTCCCAGTGATGGGTTGCAGCTGGAATGTCATACGCTGTGTAAAAAACATATGCTGGATAAGTTGGCAGTTCATTCCGCTGTGGCAACCCCAGAATAATAAAGGGGACTAAGCCGAAAAGATGTATATGTATATGTATATGTATATGTATATGTGTGTATATAAATATATATATATATATATATATATATATATATATATATATATATATATATACAGTATACATATATACATATTATGTTTAAAAAATGTAATAAATTCTAAATGTTCTAATATATTTTCTTTATTTGCAGTAATTTAGACTGGGTAGAATAGTAGAATATTTAATTTCTGCATATATTACATTTGAGGCCTATTTTGTATAGCAATTGAGGTCAGTTACACATTAAATAAATAAATAAATGTCGTACTAAATCAGTGCATGACAATTTAGCCTCAAATGCTTTTATTCACATTCTCAAACATTCTTGTACAGGAAGTGTCTGACTTGGACAGTAAAATCCAGGAGAAAGCCATGAAGGTGGATATGGACATCTGCAGACGCATCGACATCACGGCCAAGCTGTGTGACGTGGCCCAGCAGAGAAACTCAGAAGACATGAGTAAAATACTGCACAGCAGCCCGTCCAGAGCTCCTGTCGAGCAGAAAGGGGTATGCAAACGCTGTTAATGATGTACAGCTTCAGATAATGCACTTACCAATTCTACATTTACTAATTAGGAGCCCTGATCTGATTTACAGTTTGTAGAGTTTATATAACAGCTTATCATGCAATTGTAGGTGTGTGTGCGTGAGAGAGAGAATTTGAATTTAAATATAACTTTAATACATTTTGAAGGAATCATAATACATATTCATACATATATATATATATATATATATATATATATATATATATATATATATATATATACATATACATATTGATATACATTTATCAATCAAATATTGTAATATTACAAAAAGGTTCAAATAAACACTTCATTTTCAACTAGACATTACAAAGCAGCACTACTGCAACACCTTCAAAACCTTTAAAATCAATCAATTATTGTTTGTACCATGTCTTTCTGCTGCAACAGACTGATAGTTTAGCTATTCCTATAACAAAATTTAGAGAGAGAGTTGTGTGTGTGTGGGTGGTCCTGTTATTTTTTGCATTATAAGGAACAAATGTCCCCTCAAGTATAGTCTCCTCATGAGGCAAACAGATCTGAATTTTACATAATTAAGTGTTTTATTTTAAATCAAATTTAAAAATGTCTGATGTTTTTTGTGAGGGTTTGGTTTAGAGATATGGTTGAGACCGAATATACAGTTACAGTGTAAAAATCAGTGTGTGTGTGTGTGTGTGTGTTGTAGGGGATGGTTGTATGCAGGAGAAAGGAGTGTAAGGGTGACTCAGAGGAGCAGAGAGTGGAGGCTGATGGTGATTGCGCTCATCATGAGGAGGAAGTACCTGCTTCTCTCAACATCACTGATGAGATGAAGAGGATGCTTAACCAGCTGTGAGTCCTCGGAGCATTTTCTCATTCTTCTGTTTGTGTGAATGATTTGGTTTTAGTGCTTGTTAGTGCATTTGTTGTAAGGGTTTTTAACATTTTTAAATGAAAGTTTGAGGGTTAAGTGTTAGTTCCTGTAGTTCAGCGAGAAACTTTAGGTAAAAAAACACACAAAAAATGAATCGATTTGATGTCAAAAACTTGACATCCACATATTGATGCCCTTTTGACCACCAAAATAATGACATAAAAAGTATTATAATATCAGAACAAAATTCTAAATGACAAAATTGCAATGGACTTGTATCTCCACAATGCATGTAAAATATATGTCGTCAAAACATGTCAAAATTCGATTACAGGACTGTCCACTAACGTTAGATGTCAGCAGAGGAAAGCCACACAATCTGGGTATCTTCCGTCCATTCCATATCCATTTTTTAACAAAAAAAGGAAAACTAAGAAAACTGCCTTTTTCGTTTTTCTTTTGCTCCCAAAATAACGAGAATTTGGCTCTATTTTCGTTTTTTGGTTTAAGGTAGAAAAACGCATAAACGACTTAAAAATTCATTATCCACATGTAGGTGGTGCAGAATTTCCCTTTTTCCTCTGATTGGCCAGCAAAATCTGAGCTTGTGACGTCGCCCTTAAAATAAAAGTCCTATATATATTGAGCCCCATGACCCAATTTGTTCTTATTCTGGTCCTGCTAACAACTATTAAAAAAATTAAACAATCAAAAAACACTAAGTAAACAATAATAATAATAATTATTATTATTATTATCACTATTATTATTATTATTATTATTATTATTATTATTATTATTATTATTATTATTATTATTATTATTATTATTATTATTATTATTATTTAGGCCTACAGTAGCTCTGAAACAATCATGCAAACCAGGTGCTGCTCAGAAATTTTTGCTCAGCATCAGGTGCACAGCAGCAAGAAGTCTGGCGGTGACCTAGGCATATTATTATAATTCATTCATTCATTTTCTTTTTGGCTCAGTCCCCTTATTATTATTGTTATTGTTATTATTAATATTATTATTATTATTATTATTATTATTATTATTATTATTATTATTATTATTATTATTATTATTATTATATTATTATTGTTGTTGTTATTATTATTACTATTATTATTATTATTATTACTATTGTTATTATTATTATTATTATTATTATTATTATTATTATTATTATTATTATTATTATTATTATTATTATTATTATTATTATTATTATTATCATTTTTATATAGGCCTTGCTCTGAAACAATCATGCATACCAGGTTCTGATCTTTGCTCAGCATCAGGTGCACAGCAGCAAGAAGTTTGGCGGTGACCTAGGCATATTATTATTATAATTCATTCATTCATTTTCTTTTTGGCTTAGTCCCTTTATTATTATTATTATTATTATTTTTATTATTATTATTATTATTATTATTATATTACTATTATTATTATATTATTATTATTATTATTATATATATTATTATTATTATTATTATTATTATTATTATTATTATTATTATTATATATTATCATTGTTGTATTGTTATTATTATTATTATTATTATTATTATTATTATTATTATTATATTATTATTATTATTATTATTATTATTATTATTATTATTATTATTATTATTATTATTATTATTATTATTATTATTATTATTATTATATAGGCCTTGCTCTGAAACAATCATGCTTACCAGGTTCTGATCTTTGCTCAGCATCAGGTGCACAGCAGCAAGAAGTTTGGTGGCGAACTATGACTTTATTTATTGACAAATCTGTAATAATACTGATAATTTATGTTTTTTATTTAATTTATGCATACAAAATGAATGTAAGCCTGCTAACTGATTAAATTATAGACTATATAAACTTAGTTTGTATATATAATTAAATAATAAGAATTGAAAGCCTGGGTGCTGATCCGCAGACGACTTTTATTTTGAGGACGACGTCACAAGCTCAGATTTGGATGTCCAATCAGAGGAAAAGGGGCATTTCAGCACCGCCTACATGTGGATAATGAATTTAAAGTCATTTATCCGTTTTCCTACCTTAAACCAAAAAATGAAAATCGAGCCAAAATCGCAGTTTTTTTGTTGTTTTTTGTGAGCAAAAGACAGATAAGTAATGGACAGAAGATACCCCGATTCCACAGTCATGGATATATGCATATATACTCAAATATTTAGAATAGATTAAACTGAACCTTTATCTCAAAATGTGCAATTTAAAATAACGCTGGCATTGGAAATATGCCACTACCTACATGTCTGCAAAACTTGCTAACATATACATTTGCTATAGCTTTTACACTTAGAGTCAGAATGCTTGAAAACACCTACCTTTTTTTCCTTTTTCACACACACACACATCATGATTAAAGTGCAGATTGTCATCAAACAAAGCCTTAATTTCATTCGCTGTTTTTGTCTTGGCTTATATGACGACAGTTAGCCCGTTTATAATTTAGACCTGTTGAGACAGAAATTCTGGGAAATTGTGTGCATAACTCATTCACAGATCCATATCCTGTCATATAAACAGAAAGTAGAAGGTTTGGGTATTCTGGCGTGTGTATGGTGTGGGAATGATACAAAGCTGAATGGTTAAAAACACAATAAAAACACTTAACATGTAGGATATGCAGTGTTTTATATAACTGGTATTAGTTTTCATAACTAATTTTGCATTGGTGTGCGATAAACATGTCTACATTGTTGAATGGAAATCTACCAAGATCTCATCAAGAGATTTGTTTGTTTATTTATTTGGTAACACCTTAGAATAAGTTTGCATTAGTTCATGTTAATATGTTATATGAATATATAGTTGTTCATTGTTAGTTCATATTAACTCACGGTGCATTAACTAATGTCAACAAGCATCAATTTGGATGTTAATAATGCATTAGTAAATGTTGAACTATGATTAATAAATGCTGTACATGTATTGTTTGTAATTAGTTCATGTTAGTAAATACATTAACTAACGTTCATAAAGAAACCTTATTGTAAAGTGTGACCATTTATTTATTTATTTTAAAGAAATCGTGTGTAATATTATTAGAGGATCTAAGGAGGAAAAAAGAATGATCTGCCTAGAGCTGATTGTCTGATCTTGTTTGTTTTCTGAGCACTTTCTGCCATCTAGTGTTCATATGATGAACATGCTCGTTCTGTGTCCTGTATATTTTCGTAATTGTGCATAAAAATTTGTCTATTTATTGCTATTATTAATTGGTTATATTCACTTTATCTTTTTAACCTCTTTAACTTTTTCTTTACAGTGAGTCTATTAGCATGTTTTCTCTTTATTTGTTTATATTAATGTGACCATGGACCACAAATCTTGTAAATTTTGGAGAAATTGAGGTTTATGCATCACATGAAAGCTAAATAAATACGCTTGGCATTGATGTATACTGTATATTGTTTGGATAGGACAGTATTTGGCCAAGTTGGATCTCTTTGAAAATCTTGAAACTGAGGGGTCAAGAAAAAAATCATCTAAATATTAAGAAAATCGACTTTAAATTTGTCCAACTTACATTCTTAGTAGTCCTGGAAAAGGTTAAATAAAAGTTAATAAACAGAACATAATATGTGTGTGTGTGTGCGTGTGTGCGTGCGTGCGTGCGTGTGTGCGTTATGTATATTTATTATGTATATGTGATACAAGCACATACATAAAAACAAAATAATACAAACCAATTTTGTTACATAGATATTTACTTTTATATATAATTGTATATCATTTTATGCATATTTAATTCATATCTAAGCATTAATAAACATTTTCTCAAATGCATGCATGTGTATATTTGTATATACATAATAAATTTACAGAATACACACACTTAAATTATGTCAAAACAAACTTTTATTTTGGAAGTGATGCAATTTTGTTGAGCAGTAATTCTGAGCAATGTGCATTACTAATAAAAATTGAGTTTGTATATATTTGATGTTTTCAGTGGGAAATTTACAAATTATTTTCATGGAACATGTTCTTTACTTAATATTCTAATGGTATTTGGCATCCTTTTGTGCTCCAGGGTCACATATTTGTTCTCCTCTTATATATTCACATCCTTTGTTTGTAATTTTGGGATTGTGGATCTGTTTTTATTTGTATTTTTTTCCCTCTTTTCCCTCCCTGTGTTTCTTCTTTTCTGTCCGCTGGCTGTCTTGTTCACAGAGGTTGCTCAGCTAATTGGTTTGTTGGCAGGAGGGAAACATTTGAGTTTGACGATGACTGTGACAGCCTGGCGTGGGAGGAGACGGAGGAGACGCTTCTGCTCTGGGAGGATTTCAGTCACTACAACAGTCTGAACTCCAACACCCCCACTGCTAACACCACCACCACCCCCTCCACCGCCGCCGCTGGCACAGCTGTGTCCGTGTCGTGTGCATCTGAGTCTCACGGAGAAACACACGAGCAGGTGAAGCGCAAAGTCACCATTAGAGACCATAAATAAAAGTAGATCAAATGAATTAAGTGTAATATGAATGTATATTAACCCTGTATCTAAACTAAATTTACTAATCCAAATACAGTAGGCAACTGTTGCAGCACTCCAAATCAGAAGCTTCAGTAGTTTGATAATAGTATGTTGCTAAGCTAATAACATTCTGATTAAAAACCACACATATATTGGTCAATATATTTAAAAACAATTCACTTTTGCTACATTAGGAGATTCTTATTTAAATGGATTTATATATAACAAATTTTAAATGTCAACATAATTATATGAAACTAGATTTCATATACTGTAAGTGAAATAAATGTTTACTGCTGTTCCGGTTAAACATTTTCTTCGTGTATGCAATGTAAAGCAGTGTTATTTTAGTATTACTCCACAACTATTTCAGTTTTTGTTATAGTTATAATTTTTGTTTTCTTTTTATTTTAGTAATTTTATTTAATAAGTTGGTTATCATTTTTATTATTTTATTTATTTATTTTTTCATGTATTATTTACATATTTATATATATATATATATATATATATATATATATATATATATATATATATATATATATATATATATAATATTTTTATACTTAATTTACTTAATTTTTTTATATGCATATAGTTTTAATTTTTTTTATATAAATAATAATACATAATAAATAAAAATATATTTTTTTCACTTAATTAAAAACTATTACATTTTCATGGTTTTAGTTGAATGCAATACCATAATAAATCACTTTTATTGTCACATCATCAGCAGCACGTGTACTATGATGAGGTAAAGCTTAGGTGCTGGCTCCAGACAACAGTGCAAAATACAACAACACACTCCCAAAAAACAAAGCAGTATACAATTAGCAATGTTGACAGTTATACGTAGAAGACAATAAATAGGTGTACACATAGTCTGACTGTTGGTGGGAAATTATTGTAGGCAATACCTTTCAAAACCATTTCAAAACCATTCAAATAAAAGTAATACTTGTATTCATTAATAATGCTTTAAATTGATCAGAAGAGAACATATATAAACAATATTTCAAATGCTAAATTGACTTATTCAAATTATTTCCAAAGTATCATTTCACACTGAAGACTGGAGTAATGATGCTGAAAATTAAGTTGTAGTATCACATGAAATTACATTTTCAAATATATTACAGTATTACTGCTTTATTTATTTATTTATATTTTTTTAAATCTCCAAAAAATCTTCAAATATGTCAAATTAAAAAAACTTTGTTAACACTTAAATATTAAAAACCTCACATGCAAACACTTTTGAATTTTAGTGTTTCAATAAAGCAGTGTGTCACCTAAAAATACTCTATTATTGTATGTTTCTCAAATATGAAGCTTCACAAATATGCAATCTTGCTGATATTGACTATACTGTCTATAAAACAGACATACCCACTCCTGAGAGTATTATTAATAATGCATAACACATTAATGCTTATACTCTCCTATCAGGATCGAAGTCTGGGGAGCCTCATACATGAAACGGAGTCTCTGTTTTAAACCAGAGAGCAGGAGTATCAGGACACCATCGGGCAAATTGAGGTTAGAGAACGTTTGTGAATGATGAGCTTCATCTGACATTTGCCTCAAGTTTATTTAAGATTAACCACAGTCTTGCTCTTACAGCTGGAACTGGCCACAGCCAAGAATGACATGAACAGACACCATGCATGAGTACATGGGAGATGTGCAGTATGAAGAGAGGCCTGGACGTCCAGATGGAGACCTGCCGGAGGCTCATTCAAAGCACAGCCCCCACCGGCAGGTCAGTTTAGCTGTACTTCTTCAGACCCAAAATTTCCAAAAAATGTAAAAGTATGTTGTCACAGTCATTGAGTTATTAATATTTTATTTATTTATTTATTTATTTATTTATTTATTTATTTATTTTTTGTCCATTTCAATGGACATCAGGTCAAAACAGTTGTACTTCTCGAACATTATACCAACCATAAATACAAAGAAAACATACATTATTGCTGGTATAATCTAATCAAATATTAACATTCTAACATTTTTACTTTAGGTTTATGTTGTATAGATCGCATCTTGTTTCAGTAATGAATCCGTACATTGATATAGTCTCTTTTTTTGACATAAAGTTCAATCAGCATTACTGGAGATTTAATTTCAGTAACAGACCTTGAACCCAGTGTCCAGCCTACTGGACAGAGACATATTTGAAAAAAATCCTGATCTAAAGCTTGCAATGTTACAAAATATTTTAAACTTTAATTAGTAAGTGCAATCCCTCTTTTTTTTTTACATACAATCTATGAAAAATTAGCAAACATATAAATAAATCTGAAAAAAAAACATGTGTAAATGTGGCTTACGTCTGTGTGTGGAGTGAAGTAATGCTATGCTGCTTTTAAGTGTGGTTTTTCAAATTACAATATGCCGAGTCTTACTGCCACTTGATTGGATGACAATTGTCAACTCTCATGGACTGCAGGCTTTAAATTAGATAAAAAATGTTCAGGAACCACAAAAAACATGGGCTGACACGTGTTGTCCATTGTAATGAACAGGGTCTGAAGGGGTTAAAGGGTTAGTTCACCCAAAAATTTAAATTTTGTTATTAATTACTCACCCTCATGTCACTCTAACCCCCCAGACCTTTGTTCATATTTGAAATGCATATATTCAGTTTTCGGGGGGTTAAAATCTGAGAGCTTTCTCATCCTACATGGAGAGCCGTGACTTGTTCAAAGAAAAAGTACCAAAAAATACTCAAAAAAGACTAAATGCTTTCATTGGTTCGTTTAGAATAGAAAAGAAAATTCATAAAAAAAGAAAAAGTCATTATTTTTGTTTTATGTGGACAAAAATATTCTCATAGCTTCATATATTCTGACTGAACCACTGAACATATGGTGTTGTATTTTGTGAACTTTGAACGAGTTGGAACCATTGCTGTCTACAATGATCAGAGAGCTCTCAAATTTCATCTTTTATATCTTCACTTGTGTTCTAAAGGCAAACTTAGGTATCAGGGGTTGGAATGACGTGAGGGTGAGCAATTAATAACAAATTTCATTTTTGAGTGAACCAACCCTTAAATTAAAATGTCCACACAATCGTTTTGTTTTGAGACAACATGAAGGTATTAAGTTAACTTATTAGTATTTACAATTTAAGTGGATGGAACATAATCCTCCTACTCCCATATTTAGAACTTTGTTATAGTTACTTACCTAGTTATGAATGGCTAGAATTCTAAATCTTAGGCTTGAGGCAAGCCTGTCATCAAAAAGTTTTCATTGCAATACTATACTATAGAATACAATAACGATTAGTATCTGATATGATGTGATGAAGTTTGCCACACTTGTAAAGCAACTTGAAAATGGCTTAAATTTGACATTGGGAAAACTGTGGTAAGGATAGAGCAGACAAGTGCTAGGATGTTTGAAAAAAATGAAAACAATGTGCTCTTAAATCAGCTCAAGATATCAAACATATTTAATAACCTTCAAATGTTTTGAATCATTTGACTTTTATTTAAACTTAACCATTAAAACTTTCCTAACCCGTTTTTACAGTTACTTTGTCTTTGTTTAAGTTTCTGCTCTGTTTTCTTTTTTCTGGCGGCAGACAATCACCCTCCCTCAGCTCTGTGGCCAGCAGCGATTCAGGAAACACTGATGACATTCAGGATGAGCTGGAGCCCGATGGATTGAAAGATGGAGAGAAAGACGGAGAAGTGGAGATGAATGGAGAAGTCAGATGATGATCAGCCCTTCATCCTTCTGGTTTCTCAGCTTTTTTGTGAACCAGTCACTCTTTTAAGTGTCTGGTCACCTTTTCATACACAGTACGGCTGAGTGTGGGATTTCAGACTCCCAAATAGCAAGTATTGGTGCTTTATAAGCTGTCTTAGAGCAGGACTAGTCCAAATCGAACCTGTTCCCTCTTCATCAGCACTGCCAAGGCATGGCTCCATAGTCTTCCTCACTGTAGCTTTAACTGGGGTCTCACTCTTTACAATTAGATGGATATCATAATAATGCATATTATGGTAACACTTTACAATAAGGTTGTATTAGTTCATGTTAGGCTGCGCGGTGGTGCAGTGGGTAGCGGTGTCGCCTCACCGCAAGAAGGTCGCTGGTTCAAGCCACGGCTAGGTCAGTTGGCATTTCTGTGTGGGGTTTGCATATTCTCCCTGTGTTGGCGTGAGTTTCCTCTGGGTGCTCCGGTTTCCCCCATAGTCCAAAGACATGCGGTACAGGTGAATTATGTAAGCTAAATTGTCCTTAGTGTATGTGTGTGAATGGACGTGTATGGGTGTTTCCCAGTGATGGGTTGCAGCTGGAAGGGCATCCAATGAGTAAAACATATGCTGGATAAGTTGGCAGTTCATTCCACTGTGGTGACCCCTGATTAATAAAGGGACTAAGCTGAAAAGAAAATGAATGAAAGAATGAATAGTTCATGTTAGTTATTCACACAAGCAAACTAAGAATAATACATTAATTAATGTTAGTTATTGTTTATAAAGTTGCTCATTGTTGGTTTATGTGAACTCACAGTGCATTATTTAATGCTAAGAGGCATATCTTTGGATTTTAATAATGCATAAGTAAATGTTGAGCGATAATTAATAAATGATGTACAAGCATTGTTCATTATTAGTTCATGTTAGTAAATACATTCATTAACATTAAGTAATGAAACCTTATTGTAAAGTGTGACCCATGTATAATATATTAATAATATTGTCAATATTATGAAATTATAATAATAATAAATATGGAAAAAAAAACTTCTTATCTGTCACCGTCCCACAAGGTGGTATGTTTTTCAGTACATATTTAATAAATTTTGTAATAAATTTGAAATTGTCTTGACAAAATCTTAGTAATATGCATATATCACCAATAATTTTGACATTTAAAAAATGGGGGTGGCAGGTAAGGAGTTTAAAATGCATTGTTATTATTATTAGTAGTAGTTATTTTTTAAAAATCATGTAATATTATTATTATTATAACTTATTAATAAATACATAATTTCTGCTATCTTTCTAATTTGTTTACACAAATCTAAAATGCAAGTTACAGGTCCACAATCATTAAAAAAAAACAACCCAGGCTCATTGTGTACCTATATATTCATTTCTGGAGAGCGCCAAATACATCCCAGGATCTACGTTTTTTTGCAATTTTTGTTTTCGCGAATCTACCAGAGGCATCTGTGTACGCTTTTTCAGATCTCAAATTTCTCTTGCGAGTGCCATTTGCACCTGCCCCTCTCGCGTAAATCCACCAGAGCCCGCTGTCAACTGACTATTTGACTGACTGAATGACTGACCAATTGACTGACCCACCTCCTCTCTCACTAAACCTAACCAATAGTGTTTTCAAAAGCACCGATTCACCCGCCCACACCCTTCCCTAAACCCAACTGCAGTGTTTTAAAAAGCAATCCAGAAAAAGATGATTTTTACCACGTTTTCGGATTTTACCACATTCTCTCCCTGTTATTTACTTGTTTATTTTATTTTTTGTCTTACCTGCTTTCTGGAACCGTTCTTCACTGGACTCAAACACCATCATCGTGGTCAACTCCTCTCTGTGTCTCAAGTCCACCGATGTAAATGGCAAGCTAACTGGACAAACTGGTAACCTGCAGAAAAGCCGTCCATACGGACTTAACCAGTCAGCTGGTAAGCACGATAAGGAACGGCGTCATACCACCCTGTAGCGTTCATTTTGAAAACAAAATACCGCCATACATACATCTGGCTACATAAGTCACGATCTCCAGATATGTATATAGGGCTACACTTTCAGAATGAGCCTATGTTGCAAACAACAGACAGATTAAAACAGGAAAGTATTACTCAAAATCAAGCTCTGAAATACGTTAAATCACAATAGCCAATAGATCGATCATGCAGTATGCTTTACACAAATAATATATTCTGTGAGTCCAGATGTTTTTACCAACTGTTGCTCAACTAAACCACTGTGCACTGAGATCTATGCAATAATCTGGACTGGGCTGACGGTGCGTTCTGTGATTCTCTTTGCTGGAAACAGACTGTGAGTATATGTGTGAGGCGATTCTCCTCAAGTGCAGTTTTTTCCCCCTCGTTTCTTTGTATTTGCTCTTTCAGTGTTGGAGAGTAGCAGTAAAAAACCCAAACTCATGTGCCTACGAACGTGCTGTACACAGTGTCTAAGTTGCCTTATATTTCTTCTCTGGATATTTTGGACTACATGCTTTGTTGTGTTGTTGACCTGAGTCATGTCTTTCATCCAAATTTGTGAGGTGTGTGAAGTAAGATAATAGATGATCCTAAGATTTGGAAGCCATAACATAAACGTCCTCAGTGTGTCGGAAGGTTAGATACTGGCGAGATACTGAAGTGTGGCTGTTACTTTTTTCTTCAGCGTGTGGGTCGTCTCAGTAAAAGATGAGTATTTAGGATTGAATTGTCACATTTTTTTCCCTTTAATAAACATATTATACAATTATTGTTTAATGTTCCAAAAATAGTATCAGAGTTTACTATCAAAAGTATCAGAGCAGATTTGCTGTGCCTTGAGTTTTATACAGTTTTATAAAACTATAAAATATATTTCATGTTTCTTCAGAAAAAGAAATGTTAAAAGATAAAGGGCTAAACAGCCCGGACAGAAATTTCTTAGAAAATGCATGAAACGTTTTAGAAAAAAAAGCAACAGCAAGCAAAGCAAGAAAAAGCATGATATTTAGATTTCAATCAAATAAAAATGTACATTTTTTAATATTGTATGGAGTACTGATGTCAATTTTCAGGGACATTATATTAAACAAAACGTTAATTATTTTATTAATCGAATCAAAGAGAAAAAAATCGTGTTTTAAAGCACCGTAAATATAATTGTAATACAGCTTTCATATGTTTTCAGTACATATACAGCATGTCCTGTTTAATATGAGTTTTCTGAGCAAAAATAATAACTAATGCACATTTTTATTATGATTTATAGAAGACATCCACAAAAATGTCATTCAGTGTAACAATAGTTATATATCAAATAATGTTGTCAGTCATATTTAGAATTAACTGAAATACCCAAACTCTATTTAAGGATCAAAGTGCAGCCCAACACCGTAACAAATGCTGGGTTCCACACAATTCTGTTATGTTGTCCCAACACAAATCGATTAAGTTAAAGTGTTGCAGTAGGTAATCTGCCTAAATGCTAACCGGTTAGCATAATAGTTTGAAACAGAGTCCCTCCCCTGCCGTTTCATAGCCACGCCTCCTGAAAATCACACGAACGTGCACATTAAAGATGATAGAGACCCAGTAGATCATGTCATTCGCCAGTTAGAAAACTTTATAGTACTTTTTAATACTACAGTTCTGAATGAAAAAACTCTATTATATCTAGCACAAGTTCAGTTGTGTAGTTAGCAAGCAAACTTGTCATAATGTGTAATATTTCATGCATGCATGGATTGCTGGTACCTATGAATTGAAATAGTCACATCAATCTTTCGCTGGAAGATTCATGGCTGAACACCACTTCTGTGCATATAGCCTATTCGTAACAACAAACTAAATGCTAAAATAGTTTTAAAACATAACATTACCTGTCTGAAAGAAATACTTCAGCCATGGTGTCATTCTTCCTTCAGCGTCGCAAAAGTAACTCTAATATTGATTCAGGATTTTAAAATGTTTTGATTCAGCATTGTTTTTACCGTTGACACTCTTGTCCACGTGACCACGACGCATGTGCACGTGTAGTCGGCGGATCTGCGTGAACAGAGGTGCGCAAGTGGTACAAATCTACATTTGTTGAAAGACAGTTTGTGCCTATTTATCAGGATTATGGGAATTATCGGCCCGACAATATTTAATTGGATGAACATTTTTTAGTCTTATGGCTTACCCAGAATATAAAAATACATAGAAATATATATTTAGATCATTTACTTTAATCATTACTATTGGAATTTGAAGAGACTTTCAACCAGCACAACAAAAAATGTTTCTGAAGACCTACTGCACCTTTAACTGAATCATTTTACAAATTTAAGTGGATTGAACATAATTAACAATTGGGTTGTCCCCAAAAAAGCTTGAGAACTTCTGTTGTTTCATGTCATTTTAAATACGTAGTTTGAAGTTTTTGAGTGAAGGCACTGATCAATTTTCATTTTACATCTTATTCTTTGCTACTATCCTTCAAAATAATATCATTTAAAATAGAATTTATTAATCACTTATGCTGATGATATACAGGGCATCTTTGGAAATGATGCTGCCAGTTGGCAACAACATGAGACACGGGAAACTAATTAGAGCAATGGTATACAGAATTAATACAGATAACAGACTATTGCTCATTCTCAATAGGAAAGTAGCCAAGCAACAATGCTCTGCAATATTGCCCAGCAACACTGCTCAAAATGCTTCTTGTGTATCATCAGCAGAGTCTTAAATGTCAAATACATGTCACATGAAAGAGTAAGAGACATGTAAGAAAGACATGTAAGAGTACATGTCAGAGTATGTTGCTTCACTTTTACATAATTATGTTACACTGAATGATGATGGAACATTATTTCACCAATATTTTCACAATTTTTTTTGAAAACCTTGAGGAAGACACTTTTATTCAGGGTTCCCACGCTATTTGAAAGTACTTAAAACAAACAGAGGTCCTTTGCCCCGTGTTTAAAAATTTATTTTGTTTAAGATTTTATTTTTAGAACTGTACCCAAGTGTCAAAAACAGAACAAAACATGACAAATAATGCACATTTTAATATTCACTAACCATATTTGAATATCACCAATATTGAATTCAACAAATTTTATTAAAGTTCTTTGAGCATGACTTTTTAAAATGGTCAGAACTATAAGTGTTAGTGAATTGTTAAGAGGGCGGCCACAGTGGCTCAATGGTTAGCATTGTCGTCTCACAGCAAGAAGGTCGCTGGTTCGAGCCCCGGCTGGACCAGTTGGCATTTCTGTGTGGAGTTTGCATGTTCTTCCCGTGTGTTTCCCAGTATTGGGTTGTGGCTGGAAGGGCATCCGCTGGGAAAATATGTGCTGGAATTGTTGCTGGTTCATTCCACTGTGGCAGTCCTCAATAAATAAGGGACTTAGACGAAAGAAAATGAATGAATGACCTTCATGGCGATACATATGCTCGGGGTATGAATTACAAAGGTTTTATATTTAAATTTAATGGTGCTTTAAAAAGTCCTTGAATCTGGTGTCCATGAAAGTGTGGGAAGTGGGAAACCCTGTTTGTTGTTAGTAATGCCATCATTTTCTAAGAATGACCCACACAACAGATCCCTTCTCCACACAACATATGATTTGGATTATTATTCAATAGCTTGATTTAAAACATAAACAATTGTCTTTTATTTATTATACGATACATAATTCTTTTTTTAGAACTTAATTGTTGTTCATGCTAATGATCTGATTATCTTAATAATTATTATATTTTTGATTACATGGTTAGATTTCTGAAAAACAGTATCTGGGTGAGGAGATAAAGGTTTGCTATTATTGCCTTTTTTAATTAATGGAAATGAATCATTCCATATTTTTTATTATTCCTCTATACGGTCATTCAGAGGTTATGTGTTGATGGAATTTATGATTTCATATTTCTTGCCTAAGTGTGGGTCTTTCTAATAAATGTTTTAGTTTGTGCTGGATACTAAAGAGATGAGCGTTTTGAGAGGACTAGCAAGTCTTGTAGCTGTAGTCTGATTTATGCTGGGTTTTTAAATAAAAAAAGTTTGCCTTACGACCGCTTTCAGGTTTTTTTTTTTGTATATTATATCATAATATATGAGAGGAGGGAATATTGTTTCGACTTTGTCAGATTTGCATGGAAATTTTGGTTTTGCATGATTGAGCAATTCTCACGTATTTTACATACATTTGCCTGTTGCTCGAGTACAGAGGTAATGCTCAACGAGACTCTAGAGGAGCAATGAAAACTGTGGTTATACTTTATAGGTCAAAGTTCTGGGAAAAGCTGTTGAGACAGGCAAATGCATTGCCAGTGGTTCATTTGGTGATACACAAATCACGTTTCTTTAGGAATACAGCTTTGTTTTGCAGATGAAGAAGATCATTATGGTGTCACATTCTCATACCAGCAAAGTTTAATGTTTAAAGAGAACGGTTTTGTATCAATTATAAATTAATAGCTGGCATTAACATGTTGGATTGTTGACACGCAGAACATTAAAATGAAGATTAAAGTTCCTCCTGTTAGATAATGGTATTAGACGTGTAATCATAAAAGTTAGCTCTCAAATCTAATTGGTCAGACATATTTCAACAGAATATTTAACTCAGTACATGATAACTTTATGAGCAAGTCAATTAATGGTTTTTGACCCTCATTTATTCCAATTTACAGTTTCATTCAAGGATGAAACATGAGTTCTGAAAGGAATTCACCAGAAACTCACTCAAAAAGAAATTCACCCAAAAACTCAGATCTGATGGAAAATTTCCAACGCTCAGGCCATCAGAGATAAAGGTGACTGTTTTTCTTTAGTAGGTCATTAAAGAAGATTTTTACCCGAAATATCCTTAGTTCTTGGTGATTCATCAAATGCAAGTCAACTGATACCGTCACTTTAAGAGAAAAATAAAAGAAAAAACATATAGGCAAAACAAGTAATACTTGAGTATGGAGCCAGATCAGTCTCAAAAATAATACATTACACCAACAACACCATTTCATTTACAAAATCCAGTTTGTAAGCTTAAAAACAATTCATAAATACACAAATCCAATTCATCAGTTCAAAATACCATTCAAAAATACACAAATCTAATTTGTAAGTTCAAAACACGATTCAGAAAATACTCAGATCTAATTCATTTGGTGAAAATACTATTTATGATGTTTACTTGTGAAACCTCAAATTGTTTGTTGTATTTATGAATTGTTTTTGAACTTACAAATTGGATTTTGTAAATGTGAATTGTGCTGTGCATGTCTACATTTTATTTGGTAAATGTTATTTTTGAGACTGATCTGGCTCCATACTTGAGGCTAATGAGGCAGTCTATGGACTTTTGTTTACACACACTGTTTATATCACATAATCCTCACCTAAAACGTAAGTGTGAACCGCAAATAGGTCTGCTTGGATAAATGAATTTCTTGCAAATGTCCTCAATGTATCAAGAGTCAGGAGCCACAGGCAATTATGTTATTCATTTTTTTACTTAAGTACTTTTGGTTGATTTATGAATCGCCAAGAAAATTCATTTGAAATCATTTTTACGAAAGCAAAGTAAAAATACAAAATCACAAAAAACACGATTTTAAAAATGTTCCTTAACATTCTTTTGAAAAAAAAGAAAGAAAGAAAAGCCACAACATGTTTTCATTTTTAAGTAAACTATCCCTTCAAGAGTGAGTCGTTCACTCTAAAGATTCATTCAATATTATTGATTATTTCAGGACCTAAAATAACAGTTCTGCACAGTGACTGGGATGTTTAATTCTGCCATTTTCTTTAAGGAAACTAAAATACATTACATGACATTGTCAAATACTGATTGTAAAATGTAAGTCAATCAACAATAATGTTTTATTATTATATATTGTATTGTTGTCTGAAGAAATACCACACTCACACTCTTGGCTGGCTCGAATATTGAATAATAGTGTAACAGCACTATTGCTGTTGTAGTTGATATTAAGGGTATAGTTCACCTGAAAATAAAAAATCATAATTTGCTCACCCTTTACTTGTTACAAACCTATATGAGGTTATTTCTTCTGTAAAATACAAAAGAAGTGTTTTTAAAAAGGTTGGAAACCTGTAACTATTGACTTCCATAGTATTTTTACATGTTTCCTATTATGGAAGTCATTGGTTACAGGCTTTCAGTGTTCTTTAAAATATTATCTTATTTTTTTATTCAAGAGAAAAAGATTGAAACGACTTAAAGGGTGAGTGAAATGTGAGTAAATTAAAATTTTGGGGTGAACTATCCCTTTAATATTGTATGACAAAATCTTGTCATATTTGCCTTTGTCTACATTTACTTACATTTGCAGTAGTCATTTGAACATATTTCCACAGGCAAATGCATCTCTCTGTGGTTATTACACGTATAGCATGCAAATCTTTGCCACCAGGAGACTATGGAGAAACCGTGGAAGGGCTTGAAGAGAGTTTATAAGCTCATCTGTGTGTGTAGAGCTCAAACACAGGTATTATGGGAAAGATGTTGGGCCAGTTTGTGTTTCTCTGTCTCTTGAGATTCAGTGACAGCACAGGTCTCCATCTTCAAGGAGATTATATCCTCTCTGGCTGGTTTGCTCTGCATAATTCTGATTCCACCATCCCACCAACTCCTTACCTGAATGACTGCAAAAAGTAAGAATGAGCCTGTTATAATCTATCAATAATATGGCATGTCATTTAGTTATTGCTTAGTTATAGTTCAGTTAGAACATATGATGTGTTAATGTTTTATATTAGTATTCATTTTATTTATTCTTTTTAAGTCTTAAAAAAATTATTAAATAAGAAGAGTTTTACCAACTATTTATTTGTTTATTTATTGTTTTTTAACCAAGGTTTAAACTTAAAGTACTGTGTCAAAATATCATTATAATTTTAAAAATGTATGTTTAAAGAAATAGTTCAATCTGAAGTGTAACATAGTACAACGTTAATGATTTTTCACTTGATTTTGTAAATTACACAGTATTTAACTGTAATCTGAACTGAATTTTTACTGTAGGGCAGTTAAGCAGTATGTTACTGTATTTTAAAGTTGCGTTCTGAAAATTACTGTATTTTTACAGTAAATATACACATTATTGTAAATACAGCAAGGTAAATGGTGCTGTGAATAAATACACAGTATTTTTGCTGTAATTGATTTACAGTAAGCTACTGGCTAACTGAACTGTAATCTGAACTGAATTTTACTGTGGGGCAGTGATGCAGTATGTTACTGTATTTTAAAGCTGCATTGTGAAATTATTGTATTTTTACAGTTAATATATACAATACTGTAAATGTATACACAGCAAGGTGAATGGTGCTGTGAATGTAAAAATACAGTATTTTGCTGTAATTGATTTACAGTTAGCTACTGGCTAACTGAACTGTAATCTGAACTGAATTTTACTGTGGGGCAGTGATGCAGTACGTTACTGTATTTTAAAGCTGCATTGTGAAAATTATTGTATTTTTACAGTTAATATATACAATACGGTAAATGTATACACAGCAAGGTGAATGGTGCTGTGAATGTAAAAATACAGTATTTTTGCTGTAATTGATTTACAGTTAGCTACTGGCTAACTGAACTGTAATCTGAACTGAATTTTACTGTGGGGCAGTAATGCAGTACGTTACTGTATTTTAAAGCTGCATTGTGAAAATTATTGTATTTTTACAGTTAATATATACAATACTGTAAATGTATATACAGCAAGGTAAATGGTGCTGTGAATGTAAAAATACAGTATTTTTGCTGTAATTGATTTACAGTTAGCTACTGGCTTACTGAACTGTAATCTGAACTGAATTTTACTGTAGGACAGTTATGCAGTATGTTACTGTATTTTAAAGCTGCATTGTGAAAATTACTGTATTTTTACAGTTAATATATACAATACTGTAAATGTATACACAGCAAGGTGAATGGTGCTGTGAATGTAAATACAGTATTTTTGCTGTAATTGATTTACAGTACTGGCGAATTCTGTCAATAGAAGAAAGCAACTGAAACCTGTTTGGGAGTGGAAGCTGAGTAATTGATGGGAGAATTTTCATTATTGGGGGAACTATTGCTTTAAGTGCAATATATTCATTAGTGACTGCTAGATTTTGTCTTTAAACAACTATTGCATTTATCTTATTTACAGAGGTTTAACCAACAAGCATGGCTATCATCTGGTACAGGCCTTCAGATATGCTGTGGATGAAATTAACAATGGCACCCAGGACAAGCAGCTCCTTCCAGGAGTCACACTGGGCTACCAGACATATGACTTATGCTCTCTCCCAGCCAGTAATTTGGCCACCCTAGACCTGCTGGCCCAGCAGCTGCACCCCTCAGGTGTGGACAGTCGTGCGGTGGCCATTATCGGTCCTGACAGTAGTTCCTATGCTTTCACACCAGCAGCTGCGCTTGGGGTGTTCCTAGTTCCTCAGGTATGGTATGATTATCAAGTTAGGTTATTATTTTAATAAAAAACACTTCACCATAAGCAATTTTAAAGTTGCTAGTCATTGCGAGCATTTCTGATTATTGTCAGATAATCATGGCCCCAGAATAATTGGTGAATATTTGAACATAATATATCAGAAGAAAGAGTGGAATTTCTTAAAGTTTTCATAAAAAAAGAAGCATTTTGAAAATAAAAACGACAAACAATTCAGTTTGATTTTATATACATTTATACATATGTGTAATTTATTCAGCTTTTTTATTTAATGCTGTTTAATAATGGCATTAGCTTGCATGTGTGAGACCAATGGAGCATTCCACCCTGTAAAAAAAATTTGTTAAATAACAGGTTCTGTATTTCATGATTTACAGTTTTTTTTTCTGTTTATTACAGTTGTAATTGTATTATGAGATGTTGATCTCTGCTCTTTCAACTGTGCATTTTATCAAAGTGACTATTACTACAGTTTTAGTGATTTGAAACAATATGTTGTATAATAAATAATATTTCCCAGTGATGGGTTGCAACTGGAAGGGCATCCGCTGCGTAAAACGTGTGCTGGATAAGTTGTCGGTTCATTCCCCTGTGGCGACCCCAGATTAATAAAGGGACTAAGCCGAAAAGAAAATGAATGAATGAATAAATAATACAGAGAGAGAATTAAGTCTGTAAAATAACAGAAAAAGTATTGGCAGTAGGTTTTTGTACCATAACTTACAATACCATATCAAACAATATATTACATCAAACTATTAAAAATATCAATAAAAGTAACTTTTTTTAATAAATATTTATACATGGATATTTTTTTACTGTGCACATTTTGTGGAACACTAAAGGCTAATGTAAATGCCTGAAAGATCTTCTGTTGTTATTTCATGCAAAACAGCTATATAGATGTGTGTTCTCCTAAACCTTAATTTTTATTAGGTTTATTCTGTTTTATTCTGTAAACTGCTGATGATATTACTTCCAAATTCAAAATAAAAAATGTCATTTAAAAAAATCTACATGTTCATGTTTATATTCTCTTTTTATAGTCAACACGTACCAATGTGTCACTCCAGAAGAGATAAAAACTATATTTGGGTGCAATAACGCTGATTTTTGGTGACAACAAATGAAAACATATGCCGGAATAGCTGGCGGTTCATTCTCCATTCTCCTGTGGTGACCCCTGATAAATTAGAGACTAAGACAAAGGAAAATGAATGAATGAACGAATTTTACTTAGTGCAGCCAGAGAAATTCTCTCTCTTACTATTTTGACTCAATCCATCTTCATTCTTTGTCTTTTGCAGATCTCCTACGAGGCTACAAATGAACTGAGCAACAAGCTCCTCTATCCATCTTTCTTCCGCACCATTCCCAGCGACAAAAACCAAGTCAACGCAATGATCCAGATTCTCATTAAGTTCAACTGGACCTGGATTGCCCTTCTTGGTAGTGACAATTCATACGGTATACAGGGAATGCAAAGCCTATCCAAGCAAGCTCCACTCAACAATATATGCATCGCATACCAAGCCCAGATCCCTGTGCTAACAGACAGCACTATTAAATACATGCAAGACATGGTTAAAAACATCCTCAAAACCAAAGTCAACACTATTGTTGTCTTTGCCAGTAAGAGACGGGCCGCTGGTTTCTTTCCTTTTGTTATTGCCCAAAACGTGACGGGTAAAGTGTGGATTGGGACAGAGGACTGGTCAGTGGCATCGACGGTTAGTAGTATCCCAGGAATAAGTACGATAGGGACAGTCATTGGTGTTGCTGTTAAATATACTGAATTTGAGGGTTTTGAAAATTACGAAAGGCTTTCTGTGCCTGGGCTGAAAAACACTGGCCTGAACAGTCAATTTAACCCGAGTGTCCCGTGTATGCAAAACACAAACCTTTACGATATAGCGATTAATGGCTTTTCTTTGTCGCAGTACGACATTACTTCTTCATTTAATGTGTATAAAGCTGTTTATGCAGTGGCTCATGCGCTGCACATTGTACTGGATTGTGGCTCTGGACTGTGTCAGAAATATGACGTGCAGCCATGGCAGGTTAGTTATGATCAATATAGTATTACACGCAGTATGAAATTGATCGATTTTTTTGTGTTAATAACTGTGGCACCATTTTTGAAATCCCTCAGGTTTATGAGCAGCTGAGACAAGTGCGCTTCTCCATTCGAAATACATCATTTTACTTTGATAAGAATGGAGACCCTCCCACGGGTTATGATATAGTGACTTGGGAATGGACGAATGGGGTGGTCATTTAAGGTAGTGGGAAATTACAGTCCTGGTGCCAATGAGCTTCATTTAGACGACTCTCAGATTGACTGGTCAGGACAAGTGTCTCCTGTAACCAATGTAAGTGTGTATTATTCATATTCAGTATTTACAATAGCCTACTGTTTGTTGTTGTTGTTGTTGTTGTTGTTAAAGAAATGAATATACAATAATTTATTTATTTATTTGCATAATTTTTATTTAGAATAGTCCCATATGATTGTCAGCAGTTACATGTAAAGATATACAGTTGAAGTCAGAATTATTAGCCCCCTTTGAATTTTTTTCTATTTTAATTATTTCCCAAATGATGTTAAACAGAGCAAGGAAATTTTCACAGTATGTCTGATAATGTTTTTTCTTGTGGAGAAAGTCTTTGTTTTATTTCGGCTAGAATAAAGCTGTTTTAAATTTTTTTTTAAACATTTTAAGGTCAAAATTATTAGCCCCTTTAAGCTATATTTTTTTTCGATAGTCTACAGATCAAACCATCGTTATACAATAAATGCCTAATTACCCTAACCTGCCTAGTTAACCTAATTAACCTAGTTAAGCCTTAAAAGTCACTTTAAGCTGTATAGAAGTGTCTTGATAATATCAAGTCAAATATTATTTACTGTCATCATAGCAAAGATAAAATAAATCGGTTATTAGAAATGAGTTATTAAAACTATTATGTTTAGAAATGTATTAAAGAAATCTCTCCGTTAAACAGAAATTGGGGGAAAAAAATTATAGGGGGGCGAATAATTCAGGGGGGCTAATAATTCTGACTCCAACTGTAGGTATTTATGTTACAAGCCATTTTTTGGGCACAAAATCAGCAAACACTGTAAAAAAAATGCTGGATTTCACTCAATTTCTACATGTTTTCCCAACACAAATCGATTTAGTTGACTGAATAATTTTTACAAATTTAAGTGGATTGAACATTAAACAATTAAGTTGTCCCAAAAAATGCATGAATTGTGTTGTTTTAATTCATTTTAAATCAGTAGTTTGATCAAGCAGAAAAAGTCATTTTTGAGTGTATTAAAATGATATCTAATGAATATCTAGAGTAATGTTACTTACATTTAGCTTTGCCTCCACAATAATAAATTATATTAGAAGCATAGTAAAATTAACAGTAAATGCTCAGTATTAGTATTAAACTAATTTTATTTTTAGATATTTATAAACAAGCTACAGCTTTAGTGAATTCCAGAAATATAAATTAATTCTATTACCCTAAATGGTATTTCACACTTGATTCTAATCAGTTTCTGCATCAGCATCTACACACAACAAAAGCTTTGAATACTTGTTTCTGCCATTTAAATAACTGCAACTTTGTATATCGCAATTTCAGTTATACATTGGCAAAACGTATACATTTATACATATAGCAATAAAGGCTATACTAAGAAAAAAAGGCCATATGTCAGATTTCAATGTGATTTTTTTTCACTCACAAATCAGTTTAAATCACTTTTTCTAAGACTAATAAGATGCCTGAAAGGGAAATAAAATTAACTCTCTCTTTAATCTCCAGGTTCCTGAGTCTCTATGTTCACCAGAATGTCCTTATGGATTCAGAAAGCTGATGACAGGACAGCATAAGTGTTGCTTTGACTGCATGGCATGCCCTGCTGCCACCTTCCTCAACAAAACAGGTTCAAAAGCAACACAAATGTCATAGAAATATCAAGTAAAGAGGAGCAGAACGACTGCACATTGGGTGTCATTCATATATAACCAGCAGACGGCACACTTTCTTCAGTTTTGACTTGTGTGTCGCTTTAAATTACTTAGACATTAAAGTACTGTACATTTCTCAGATCTGCT